>NC_044195.1:463214-763214 GCF_900880675.1 Sparus aurata | reverse complement strand
TTATAATCATCAGAGAATGTTACAGACGTTGTTTTTGGTTCCTCTCTGTTTCCTGAATATATCCGTACGTGTGTGAATGTTTAGATGAGAGACATTAACTTATAGCTCTTTGTAGAAGGAGCTTTATAAAGTTCACTCCATTGACCCACAGTCTCTAGCCCTTTTTAGATAGAAAAGGCGGCACATTTGCTCCAAGGTAAGGGTGGCAATGCGCCGGCCTGTCTTTCTAAAACGGAGGCGTAATATTCCTCCTTTTCCAAAAGCTGCCTCTAGGGTAGGTGTAAACATGTGACGTGACGTGAAGCTCGAAGTTGGGTTGTGAACAATGACAACGAATTTGTCTTCAAAATAAGAGCTTACATTGCACCCCATTGGAGTTTAGAACCGGGTTCTTAGCAGGGGGCTATTAATTTGAAAGGAGCGACCGGTCTTAGCTTGCCGACACAACAACAAACTAACACAACCAAACAGCTACAGAGACCGAGGAGACGCTAGCATCTCCTGGATCTCAGCGGCTGTCCAGTTGCTCATCTTAATGTCCGCGGATGAAATGATGGACTGACTGCTGTGATCAGCTGTTTCTTGGTTTTAAAACTCCCCGGCTGTGGGTCGCACAACAGTGCAGATCATTGACACCTCCGCCAACCTCAAGCAGGGGCCAAGTCATTGCTGCCTCGTTTTTAGATAGCAGGTGAGGCGGAAATAAGTGTACCCTCCGAGGCAGAAAATCAGCGGACCAAAACAGACCCCCAATTTGCCGGCCTCTGTCTAAAACCGCGGACCGAGCCGTCAAAACAACGGGCAAATTGGCGGCTTGGTGCCTTGTCTAAAAACGGCTTCTGACAGCAGCTTTTCAGAGTGGCTTCATTACGATCACCGTAAATGTTAGAGCATTTGCGCACTGGAAAAAAATGTACGACTGATTTGACCAAGCAAAAGCGAACCATGGCTGTCTTGACCGCAGTACAGAAGTGGACATGGTGGTGATTTCCCCTCTGTTTCTGAAAACATGGACCACAGTCTATCAGAATCAGAATCAGAATCAGAAATACTTTAATAATCCCAGGGGGAAATTATTTTTTGTTACACACTCCAGATATACAAACAACATATATTATACAAGCAACATATATTAAGAACAAAATATAAATATATATATAAAAATATATATATAACAATATATAAAAGATCAAATGTACAGTTTAAATAATGTGCAAAAAGTGCAAACAAAACAAAACAAAAAAGAATGATTGTCCGTATTTTTGCTTGAGTCAGGTTACAGAAGTTGGGTTTTCTGACTCTCTAGGGAGGCGTTATAGAGTTTAATGACCACAGGCAGGAATGATTTCCTGTGGCGGTCAGTGGTGCATCTGGGTGAGAGGAGTCTTCCACTGAATGTGCTCCTCTGCTGGGCCAGTGTGTCATAGAGAGGGTGTGTAACATTATCAAAGATGGACTTAAGCTTGGACAGCATCCTCCTCTCTGCCACAGTCGTCAGAGTGTCCAGCTCCTCCCCCACGACATCGCCAGCCCTCCTGATCAGTTTGTGTAGTCTGTTGTTATCTGCGACCTTCAGCCCACTGCCCCAGCATGTGACAGCGAAGAAGATCGCACTGGCAACAACAGAACATCCTCCGCATTGTCCAGCAGATGTTAAAGGACCTCAGCCTCCTTAGGAAAAAGAGTCTGCTTTGGCCTTTTTTATAGACTGCCTCTGTGTTTCTAGCCCAGTCCAACTTATTATTAAAGTACACCCCCAGGGACTTGTACTCCTCAACAGTGTCCACAGGGACCCCATGGATGGAAACAGGGGTCACTGGTGTTTTTGCCCTCCTCAGATACACTATGAGCTCCTTTGTCTTCGTCACGTTGAGCTGCAGGTGATTCAGTTCACACCAAGTGACAAAGTAACCCACAACAGTCCTGTATTCATCAACTCCCGGGCAGGGCTGGTAGGCGAACTGTAGTGGATCAGTGAAGGGCCTGACCATAGGCCTTAGCTGCTCCAGGACGAGCCTCTCCAGGGTCTTCATGATGTGAGACGTCAGGGCCACTGGTCTGTAGTCCTGAGGGCCACTGGGACGCAGCGTCTTTGGCACAGGAACGAGGCAGGACGTCTTCCACAGCACAGGGACCCTCTGTAGGTGCAGGCTCAGGTTGAAAACTTGACTGAGTACTCCACACAGCTAGGGGGCACAGGCTTTAAGCACCCTGGGAAGAACACCGTCAGGGTCTGCAGCTTTGCCAGAGTGGAGTGGAGTCAGCTGTCTTCTCACCAGGTCAGGCGTGAAGAACACTGTAGAGTTGACAGTTTGGGGAGAGGTGAGGTCCTCAGGTTGTGGAGGACATGATGCAGAGCAGGGGAGAGGGGTGGAGTAGGTGGGTGTAAATTGAGGTGGTGGGGGGCAGACAAGGGGTCTGTAAGGAGGAGAAGGGGGAGTTAAAGTGGCAGTTGTTGTTGGGCAGCCAGCAGCAGAGTCTTGTGGGAGAGGGGCCGCAGTATCAAACCTATTGAAAAAAAGGTTCAGTTCATTGTCCCGATCCACACGGCCCTCCAACCCCATGCTACCAGTCTTCTGGAACCCGGTGATGGTTCTCATGCCACTCCACACATCCCTCCTGTTGTTTCGCCTGAGTTTATTCTCCAGCTTTCTCCTGTAATTGTCTTTAGCCTCCCTGATGTTAAGTTTGAGTACCCCCTGCATTCTCCTCACCTCATCACGGTTGCCCTCTCTGAACGCTCTTTTCTTTTCATTAAGGATGGCCTTAATGTCCTTAGTTATCCAAGGTTTATTATTAGCGTAACAGGTAACAGTCCGAGCAGGGACATTGCAGTCCACACAGAAGTTAATGTAGTCTGTGATGCACTCTGTGAGCCCATCAATGTCCTCCCCATGGGGCTCACAGAGTGCAGGCCAGTCAGTTACATCAAAGCAGCCCTGCAGTGCTTCATGAGCCACATCTGACAACCTCCTCACAGTCCTTGTGGTCGTAGGATTCCTCTTCACCAGAGGCACATAGCAGGGTTTGAGGTGAACCAGGTCGTGAACTGACCTGCCCAGAGGGGGGAGAGAAGAGGAGATGTATGCATCCTTAATGTTAGCAAACATAAGGTCCAGGGTCCTCTCCTCTCTGGTAGGACAGCTGATGTATTGTTTGAATGTCGGCAGAACTGTATCCATGGTGACGTGGTTAAAGTCTCCTGACGTGATGATGAGGGCACTGGGGTGTTTACTTGGAGCTTGGAGATGCTGGTGTGTATGGTGCTGCAGGCAGATGTTGGGTTTGCAAAGGGAGGGATGTACAGGACAACAATGATGACATGCGGGATCTCTCTAGGCAGATGATATGGACGGAGTCCAACGGCCAGCAGTTCAACATCCGGGCTACAAAGCTGTTCTTTAATTGTGATGTGACCAGGATTACACCATCTGCTATTCACTAGAACGGCAAGCCCCCCGCCTTTCCGGTTACCGCTCTCGGTACAATCCCGGTCAGCCGGGACGGTGTGGAAACCATCCACGGAGGCGTTCCGGTCCGAAATGTCCCTGTGCAGCCATGTCTCAGTAAAACACCATCAGACTGCACTCCCGGTACTCCGTGTGGCTCCGCATTAGTGCCGTTGGCTCGTTCAATTTGTTGCTAAGGGACCGTACATTTCCCATAACAACAGACCGGAGACAGGGCTTAAATCTTCTCCTCTCCATAAGCCTCGATCCTCCTCTCATCCCCCGACATTGCTTCCCTCCTCTGCATC
This sequence comes from Sparus aurata, assembly GCF_900880675.1. Classification (NCBI taxonomy): domain Eukaryota; kingdom Metazoa; phylum Chordata; class Actinopteri; order Spariformes; family Sparidae; genus Sparus; species Sparus aurata. The sequence continues at coordinate 759,457 of NC_044195.1, read as the reverse complement.
CCCTGTGTGTTCTTCTCCAGAGTTCAGGTGGTATGTCAGCTGATCTGGCCACAATGCCGGTCGGCATTAGCGCGATCAGCTGTTCTCCAGAGTAAACAAAAACAGCTTGTCCGGGTGGAAGCGGCATTTTATAAAAAACAACACGATGAAAGCACAAAAACTCAATAAAAACAACCTCGTTAGAGAGGGCAGGACTTCACAGAGTTACAGTGAAGTAACAATAACGAACAAAAAGAGTTAAATAAAGTTAAAGTTCAAAAAGTGAACACAAAGGCTGTAGCAACGTAACAGGCAGCCTGCAGCTTTTCGCGCATGCGCACACGTTGGTATGCTACCAACACAGCCTTCACACTCTCCTCTTGTCTCTCCTCTTGCTTGAGCGTCGAGTATGCACACCGCCGCCCCCTAACGTATTAGATGCGTAGCACGGTCGGTCAGACTGGGGGCTGCAGGAGAACAGAGGCCGCTGACATCACTCTCCTGCGCCGCTTGGGATTGCAAATACAAATTGAATTTTGGAAAAAATTTTGCGGGGGGCGGGCTTGAAAACGTAAAAGCAATTTTCTTTTTAGTCGTGTGACAAAATGAGCAGTCTTGAAGAAGAAAATGAAAATGCAATTTGGATGATTTATTACTAATTCTATTATGAGTCACATAATGCAGCGATGACCTTAAAATGAAAAAGCATTTCTGCAATTGCATTTTATTTTTCAAATTTGACATTTCAAATTGAATTTTGGTAACTATTTGCTGGGGCATCTTTTGAAAATTAAATCTTAAATGTAATTTTCTTTATCATTTTGATTAAGTTACAAAATGAGCAGTCTTGAAAAAGAAAATGAAAATGCAATTTGGATCATTTATTACTCATTTTATTTATCAGTCACATAATGCAGCGATGACCTTGAACTGAAAAAGCATTTCTGCTAATGCATTTTAATTTGGATTATGGAACAGATTCGCTTCCATACTTTGTGGCAAGCTAAGCAAAAATCCTTTGTCATCTTTTGAACTTACAGGCAGCCAAGTCTGAGCCACAGTTCTGGAAAGGTGACGAAATTGAATGAATGTGACTATGTACTCACATGTCAGTCCCAACCCTTGGCTTTATCCAAACCTGGCTGCAGAGCAAATGCACATTCTGCATATGAATAGGTAGAAGTGAGACAGATGGAGAGCCAACACATCTCGCTGATTACTTGAATGTCAGCTGTTTTTACAAGGTAAAATGGCCTTATCCACTCAGACCTCTTTGTGATACACTTTACACCAATTTTTGCTTCTTTGATGGCATCCATTGGGCCTTGAGGTAACAACAATGAACCTCTAACATTAAGGTTTCATAGTCACATCCCCACATTCAGTGGGAGTGCATGCCTTTGAGATCTACTTGAGATCTGTGTTTTTTTAGACATACTGCTCGTTTAAAATGCTTGGAAGTTGTCCAGGTTTGATGGCAAAAATACAACTTTGTTTTTCTCACAGCGCTTTTTACAATCATGCCAGTTTTTGTTATGCATTTGCAGCTGTCTTTGTTTGGCTGTCTGTCTGATCTAAGCACAGTTGTTGTACCATCGTAGGGTCTATCTTAAAGACCAAAGTGCAAGACTTGAGAGTTGAGTTGAACATATTTATTTTTTTTCCTATTATGGTCATGGTTGAGGTTCCCAACACCAGACATCACTTTGTTTCAAGTGAATATGTGATTTTTGTGCTGTGCATGTGCAGTTCAGAGCTACGTCAATGTATAATTCTTTATTCAGTGGATGTACACATTTGGACAAAATATGCATAATAACAGAAGCACTGACTACAATGGTGTAACAACTTGGATTCATGGCAAATTAAGCACTTTGTTCAGTTGACACATCAGTCCTTTTGCTCAAACGTAATGTAAGTCAATCATAATCAAATGCAACACGCAAACATTGGAAGAAGCCAAATTATTGAGATTAACATGTTATAGACCTTAATGTTTTAACATCACTCATTCATAATCAGTCAACTAATTTCTCCTGTTACTTTGATGTCTTTACTAAGGTGAGGGTGGCAGTAAAATATATCAAAAACGCCTCATTTTGGTGAATTGACTGTTACAGGTTTCTGTTACAGGTAACCTTGGGTACAAGTGATGATTCCCATATCAACAACATAAAATCCCTAATGCTCTCACCTATTTTAAATAATAAGTGCACAGTGCTATACTGAGTGTAGTGCGCTACATTCAGACTAACCTACATTCAAACTTACACTTGGTTCAACAGCTTCTAGCTACTGAAAATGTGTGAAACAGGAAGTGAGACTTTACTAACACGGCAGTCTTAGGTTTGTTGAGTATAGCATATTACCTCCACCAAGTGTCTCTACTACTACTACGGTTATGAATCTTGGTGTTAGGGTGTAGAAGAAGAATCCATTGAATTTTGAAGCAGATCGGCATTATGGAGCTGATGGACAACTTTTAACATTGCAAGACAGGGCATTAGGCCCAGCTGAGAATATGAGGCTTCCAGCTAGGCACAACCAGCTTTAGGCAGTATTCAAATCATTTTGTAAATGTATCCAGACAAACGCAGTGGTGGTGCCTGCAGATTTCCGTGTTGTAGAAGAGTGGATTATTGGCATTGATAGAGGTCACTCTGTGCCCATCTACTTTTTAATTACATTTCAGTTTTAGAAGTTTCATGCAGGATTTCCCTCTGCACTCTTATCATATGAGGTGTTCCTCAGAACAAACATAACTAAATTGTTTTCATAGACTGATAACTTTTGAAAGTGCTCTTTGTTGTTGAGTTCCTGAGAGGGCTGGTAGTGATGATCCTTTATGTCAGAGCGTTTTGCTAGAACAAACTGAAGCAATAATCTGACACTGTGTGTGTGCCTTTGAACAACAAAGCATAAACACTAATGCCATCTCTAGGGAAACTTGTGCCTTTCTCTCAAAAACGAAAAATGAATGTGAGAATGCACACACTCACACATATTGCACACGTTCTGTGTGTATACACAGTATATTCACCAAATACAGAGGCTTTAATAATACTCTCGGGCTGCTGGCATTTGTAATGAAGCTGACGAAATATGTAAATAACAGCTGCAGTGATTCAGTAAGGAACTGGTTTCAGCAAGTTAGTGAAAAATGCATTTACAAACCCCAATTCCATTGAAGTTGTGACATTGTGTAAAACGTAAATATAACAGAATACAATGATGTGCAAATACTTTTCAACTTGTATTCAGTTGAATTACACTACAAAGACAAGATATTCAATATTTAAACTGATAAACTTTATTGTTTTTTTGCAAATATTCACTCATTTTGAATTTGGTGCCTGCAACACTTCCAAAAAAGCTGGGACAGTGACAACAAAAGACTGGGAAAGTTGAGGAATGCTCAAAAAACACCTGTTTGGAACATTGCACAGGAAACAGGTGAGTGTCAAATTCTAAATGAGTGAATGTTTGCAAAAAAAAAATAAAGTTTATCATTTTGAACATTAAATATCTCATCTCTGACTGCCACTGTTGTAGCGTTTTGTCATGACACACCAAGCCAGGTATTTGTCTTGTGGTGTAACAAATCGGAAAAGCAAACACCCATAGTAATCCATGCTGCCCTGGCTCAATCGGAAGAGAGCTGGTCCTTTTGTATGACCTCACGTATTTCCATGTCCGGGTGCTAATGGGAAAACCGATTGTTGAGGTGAGTCTGGGGTTGGCCCTCCAGGTTTTCAATTCCTCTCTCAGGGCTGCCATCTGCACCCCCAATGCCTCTGCTCACCTCTTCACTGCCTTATACTCCTCTGTTCTTTGTATAAGCAGCATAGACATGCTCTCTCCTCAGTGCACCTGATGGCCATCCTTGCACATCACAAATTCACAAATACCGTAGGCTACAGAGATACTGTACAACTCCTGATAATGATTAAATGTATGTCTCATGTACACAATTGCAAGTGACATCTGTCAACTTTTTTATTTTTTTGGCCTTTTTATGGCTTTATCGATAGAACAGCTCAAGATACGACAGGAAACAGGATGTGAGAGAGGGGGAGTGACACGCAGCAAAGAGCCCCAGGCCGGGAATGGAACCTGGGGCTGCTGCGGCAAGGACAAAGCCTCTGTACATGGGACGCCTGCTCTACCAAATGAGCTAAATGGCGCGCCCCTTCAACTATTTTTGTTTGTTTTTTGTGGCAAAATCCCAGAAGACTATATGCAGACTGTGCACATTCATCTTTACAAATGAGTCGAGTCAGAGCAGGGAAAATGTCAAAAAGGTAACACAATGTTTTATTCAGTGTTCACTGATTCATTATTAAGTTTGAAGCTAGGTCCACTAGCATTCTAGCATCCCCTGCAACGTCTGTCAGAGCATAATGATATAATAATATATTAATAAACTTTATCTATATAGCACCTTTAAAACAGAGTTTAAAATAACTATTAAATAAATTAAAAAAATAAGAAAAAAATAACAACATATCATTTTAACATGTAAATGTAAAAACCGAAATTAATAAAAGAATAAAAATAAATTAAAAAAGTGATTTATAAATAGATTTTGATAAGAAAATAGAAGCAGTAATGGGCACTCAATAAGAAAAAAGACAAGGGAGGAATTAAAAACAGATACAGAACAGATACACAACTGCATGTGATAACCGTGTTTATTTCAAACTGAGCTCTAAATGCCATGGCTACAGCATGTTGTCATTTCCCTTTTTTAATTGTTTTATCTGGTAAAAAAAAAAAAAAAAACAGAAAACCTTGGTGTGTTTTTTCTTTGCTTTTTTTCACGCAAAAACAACACACCCATCGCAGAGGGCCATATGTGGACTGTGCACATTTATCATACAAAAAAGAGCCTGAGTCAGAGTGGGGAAAAGTGTCACACAAACTTGTCTTCAGTCTTGTCCATTGGTTCATTATTTACCACATTTATTTATTTGCGCATTGATTTTGAGCCTTGTTCATTGTCTGTTGCTGTTTTACCTGGAGATGATGGGCGAGCTCTCACAGAGATCTGTGTGTGTGTGCTTTACAACACCAACATCTAGTTTGTAGACTAGACTTACAATATATTGGTTTGTCCAGCAGCAGCTTGGCATGGAGCTAATGCACATACACATTATGTGCAATAAACTAACCCTAACTTTAGATAGTCCTGAGTAACAAATTATTATCCAACCAAGATTCTGACACACAGGATCTGATAATCATTGCGCTTCAACACACGTTTTGACCGAGTTAATGATGAAGTAAAACAGCATGTCTGCTTCTAGAGGGAGGAGAGAGAAGGCTCCCGATGTGTTCAGAATAGTGTGGTTACACTTTCATTAAGTCGTTCCCACAGTCGCAATAGCCACTTGTCCATCCCCCAACTGTCCAGCATTCTGATTGGCACTTCCTGTTACTGACCAAGACATTTGTCTGCTTGGTTCGTTCCTTTTGCACCTTAATAGTCTGAGGGTTTGATGACGGAAAGTCTTGTCTAACAAGAAGTACATCAAAGGGTCGGTTGAACCTCTCAGTGCAGCCAGGAGCAGCAGGCAGTTCTTCAACTAGAGGAAGAGTGAACATGTTAGGTGTGGTCAATATAGTCATGCAAGCTGTTATAAATCAGTTATGTAGTAGAGAATAGTATTTGCATTTGGGTGAAATTTAGTCACCTCAACAAAACTGGAGAGCGGATGACAGTGGTTGGGACCAGGTGATAATGTCGCCTGATGTTGATCATGGGCCAGAGAAATGAAGATGGGTTTGAAGATATGGTATGGCAGCAGACAAACTGAAAGAACAACCTGGAATGATTAAATGAGAAAATATTTTAACAGTGCTGCCCATTATTATGAAAAGCCAACGATGATGCTGATTTTATGACATAGATTTTTTGAGAAATGGAAATTAATTACAATTAAAGCCCCTGTACGGAGTTTTTAACTGGATATAGAAAAGTCTCTGGTTTCTGCTGATGTGTCTCTGTTACCTACAACAGCAAATGAGCCCATCAGCATGAAGATACGCTTTTTCTAAGTAGTCTAATTCTATACCTCTGAAAGGCCTTGGTCGGGTCGAACCACTGACGAAACGATTTACGGCAGTCAGACCGGAACTGACGACATTCAGGATACGGCTTAGCTGTTTTGTTGCTACGCTAGCCAGTGCTAACCGAGCTAAAACTTTTGTCATGGCTGATAATGAGACAAAGAAAAGAAAAAGAATTCGAACCGAAGACCAACGAAAGGCCAAGAGGGAATCCGATCGAGCTAGGGCTAAAACACGGATAAACATTGGCGATTCCTTCCAGAGATGGAGAGAGTTGCGGGGCTTGAAGGGAGGGTCGGATCCAGAATTTGCTCGATTCCTCCTAGACAGGTTTGTACATTTTATTTCATTTATGAAATGTAATGCAGGACGTAGTTTACAGCAATACATGAATTCATGTTGTTACAGCAAAACTGGCTAACGTTACCACTAGATTAGCTCTAGATACTACACTCGTGAAAACGACAACAAACGTCTTAGATCACGCATCCATTTCAGCTGTGTGATCAGCCCAGCCGACCTGCAACGATGCATCGGTAATATCCTCTGTCATTATAAATGATTCAGTTTCTTACTTAGAACAAAACATCCATCACAATCACTGTGACTTTGCTGTAACGCTAGCTCTGTAGCACCGTGGGTAACTTAATATATATAGCTGGGAAATTGCAGTGCAACAGCAGCATTACTTTGTTTCACCGGCGGCATATTATATTAAGTAGAAATACAAATAGACACATTACCTCATCCATATGCACGCTGCAGGTAGCTGCTAAAAAATAATAATGATAAAAAAAAAAGTTTTCAAAGCAAGTCCCGTCGTCTTTCCGACGTTTCCAAAACAAATCTACACGCGCCGGCCAGACAAACGTCTTCACGACAGTGGGCGCCAGAGCTCATGGGAAATGCAGTCTCCATTCCGGCAAAACACTACCGCTTTCGTCCAGCGGGGCCGCCAAAATCAACACTAAATGAAAAGTCTGTACTGGGGCTTTAAAAAAGCAATGTATTCCTTAAAAGGTGCAATTATTAAGCCAGAACAGCCAGAATTCAAAAGTAGCTCCCAATACGGAGCAAGTAGCTCAGTCAGCCATGCAGCTAAGTGGCCCTATTAGCTGACGGAAGTTTGCCCACAGTGCAGGTAGCTGGGCTCAGTCAGTTAGCCTCCCAGTGGACCCAGCTGGATACCAGAATGGGACTGAACACTGAGTTCAGAATTGTGCATCAGCCACGGGTATAAACGGTGTTCAGGAGTCAGAATATTTTCACATCTAACTCTGTGAATCAAGGATTTATTTTGAGAGGTGATTGTTGAAAGACCGATTTGGGTTTTATTTTCTTTTTGTCTAGTTTTTCATGACCAGTAAGTAATGTAAAGAAGCTTGTTTTAGTCCCGTAAAAAAGAGAGAAACTTGAATTCAGGTTGTAGCTGTATTTTTCTGTTTAGTGAGAAAAATAGGTGCAAACCAATTTCCTTTCTTGATATCTTTTGAGTAAATTTTTTTATTAGGTTGAATTAAATTGTGGGGGCTATACTGTCTCTGTATTGTCTCTTGTGGTAAGAAATGGTATTAGGAGACAGGATGGGCCAGGGCCTGCTGGTTAGCATGCTAACTACAGTATGCATCTCTGAAAGACGCAACAAAAGCTTCTTTGACATAACGTCAACACTGTTGTTTCCTCACACTTTTTTTCAATGTTTTGAAATTCTGGCATCTTCTGACATATTGCCCCTTCAAGGGTGACAAAACAAGATCATTAAGTATAATATAACTCATAGCCACCTGAATGACCACAATGTTTCGGAGCACTTTACCCAACAGGCTTTGGGAAGTGGTGACCTTTGTGCTGCGTCGTGAGCGCTCTATATGTCTCAACACTGTCAGGTAGGACAGCAGCACCAGCAGGTAAAACACAAAGAACATGGTTATAACAGGCACAGTAAAGGTTGCAGACAGACTGCCCCCTATTTCCACTGCAGGGTTGTAGCACACCTCTGCACGTCCTCCTTTTTTAACTTCTCCATCCTTGTCTGCTGCAGCAGCTTCGTTCACTGAATAGTAAACTGTCACAGGCACAATGCCCCCTACCGCTAACACCCACATTGCAGCACACACCCTGCTAGCAAAAGAGGTCTTCATGAGACATGTGTAGAAGCCGTGTGGGAGTAGTATTGTGCAGATGCTAGGCCTGGAGGCGTGAGTGTGCCGGATGAGGGCTGCAAAGCGGCTAAGGGCCACCCAAGTGACGATCATGAGGCTAATGTAGATGTTAATGTGGAGCACTGGCGTGATACCATGCAGGACGAGCTGACACAGGATGCCGCTTAGGGTCCAGACTGAGCCCTGGGCATAGTAGGCTGCGAGGAAGGGTGCGATGAAGGAGAGCAGCAGATTGGAGATACACAGGTGGGACAAGTACATGTGGGTGGGGGAGATGGTGGAGATGCATCTGTGGAACACCCACAAAGACAATGCATTGCCTGGAAGAGCGGTGAGAAAGAGGACTGTGTAGACGGACGGGAGGAAGAAGAGGGTGGCTGCAGTGGGGCAGAGGGAGAGCGCAGAGGAGGAGGTAGTGTTATCTGGTGGAGAAGTTTGGAAAGTGGACAACTCCATTTGATCTGTAAGAACACAAAAGTAATGGTCAAGGGAGACAAGCATATCTGCTATGATTTACAGCTCAATTACATATGTAGAGTATGTAAAATTGTATCTAATCTTTTCAAAGGTTTGATTAATCTAGGGAGCTCATATTGAAACAGACTTTACTCAGTGCCACATAGTTTAAGATAAACTGAAAGATGATCAAAAAGGGAAGTAATTTCCCCAATGCTGATATAAGAATAACAGTGTTACTATGCGCATAAAACCGTCAACATATTTTAGAATTTAGAACTTGATAGAGCAGGTTGTCACTAATTATATCCTTTTCTTAAGTCACTGAGCAAGACACTGAACTCAAAATTAGTCCCAATGTGTTTATAATAGGAAGAAAGTGTAAGTCACCTTTGTCAAGCCATAGATGTAATTAATGTTATGTAATACCGTAACAAGAATGTTATATACATACCATTAATAGGAGCTCTGATGAGTTGATTCAAACAACGGAACGCTCCCTCAAATTAAATGTTTAGAGAGGAAGTTCAACTGTTTAACCACTGGATGACACCGGTCTTAGTAAAAGCTTTTTCTGTAACTTCCTGCTTTTTGTCAAAGTAGAGGTCTATTGAACCACTCAGCGCAGCTCTCTGGTTTGTGGGTGTGATGCTAGACAGCAGGACGCTGCATAACTTCATTATCATGTAAGCAGTTTAAGACACATTTTGCAGTCCTCCTTTTCTAGGTTTAATTCTGTTTTTGTTTTTGTTTTTTTCACAAATATTGAGTAATGTATTTAAAAATCTAACTCCCTAGCTTGAGTTCCTCTCACATGAAATACAGAGTTTCCATCTTTCCCTTTCTGCACTTGACACTCTTCTTCATTTCAGTTTCTGTCAGTTTTTATTCTGTCTCAGGGTGGTGCTGCTGTTCTACTTCTACCTGACAATCAAGGACAATTAAGAAAGTTTCAGTGAGCAGAGAACTCTACTCTGTGCAGCTGTGGGAGGGGCTTAGACCTCCACTCAGATCACTGAGAAACACACATATGTACACCCACACCCACAAACACATGAAGCAGCAGACAACGTCGGAGTGATGGTATGTGATGCATTCTGGTGTTGAAACATCATGTTTTGAGGGATGGGGTTTCATGTTGCCCGTTCCTCATTTGCATAAAGTTGACTTCAGGCTGCTTTATGCTAATTAGGGGCGTCTGACGCAACACAATGCCTCTAGTAACTAAGGGTACATTACATGTCCTCTCCATGTCCATTGGTGAAAAAAAACTTAGATTATATGTTTGCTTTTATGTATATATTTATGCAATAGACATATATAGAAATACAGTTGTAGTACAAAGTCCAACTTTTAATGTGCCTTTGACCTTCATCCAATCCTGTTAATTTCATTCCCTGTAACAAGTTGCTGTAATCATCCTATTCTAATCTAAGGGTAACTTAATGGAGGATTGTTTATTCAAATAAATGGAAATGGTTAGCAATGTGATGTTGGGTTCCCCCCCCGTGTCAACATTTGACCAATGGAGGTTCACTGTATGACTATCTTTACAGCCCAGCTAGGCGGGATGAACTGACCCTATTCTCCATCATATTGCTGGTTAAGCTTATGCTTGCCTGTCCTCTGTCACTCTTCCTATTCCTACTGTCCATCTCAACAGTGGAGCTGCTCCCGCTGACTCCTGCAACATCTCGTATGCAAAATATATTGCTTACCAAGCGCAACACCTCCTTCCTCACTGAAGAGGATAACAGGAAATACATAACAGGATCCAAACAACTGTTGAGAGCAGAAAAAAGTAAAGCCATCTCGTTAGCATTGTCGGCCACACCCTGCCAGAAACATGAAGTGTCTGTGATCTGAGTTTTTATGTAGAACACCCTGACTGTGTGATAGGGTACAAAACAGATGGTGAAGAGGAAGAGGATGAAGAAGGACTTCCTGGCAGTTCGAGCGTAGTGCGGCGCATTGGGCAGGCCTGGTTTCTCTTGTGATGTTCGTAGAAGCTTTAGGGCAATCTTTCCATAACACACCACAAGAGAGATGAAAACGAGCAAGAAGACAACCACCAGAAAGATATTGATATAGGCCTTCCACTTTGCACTATGGAGCAGCTTGTAGTGGAAACATCTGGAGACAACAAACACATTATGTTAGCTCAAAATGCCCATATCACAAAATGAATTAATATGTAAGAAAGTTTAATTATAGGTTTAACAAACCTGGTCAACTGTGAGTCATTCTTTGATGTTAGGAACACCAAAGTCAGGGCAAGGCCCACAATCCAGATTGCTACACAGAGGGCCATGCTCCACCTTGTGGACCGCAGTCTTTGCTGCACCCCTGTTCTACGATGGATCTTCAGGTAGCGATCCACGCTGATGAACCCTAGCAGCGTGATACTGATATACATGTTCATGTAGAAGAGGTTGCCAACTACTTTACACATGGTGGGACCCAGGTTCCAGATATTGCCTTGGCTGTGATAGAGTATTCTGAATGGCAGACAAACCACCAGCAGCAGGTCTGCAAAAGCTACATTTATAAGAAAGACACGCACAGAGTTCTTCTTAGAGTCAATACAGAAGAAAACCCACAGAGCCACAATGTTCCCAACTAGACCCAGGACAAAGAATATAGAGTAGAGCACTGCCAGTGGGCTCTGCAGTGACTCGTAATCCACACATGTTTGGTGAGGGTCAGGGGTTGTCGTTGAGTTCATTTCGCTGGTCTTTGTGGTGATGAGGAAAACAGAGCTATTTGGAGGCTGGAAAGTGGTTGTGGCAGGCATGGTGGAGATTTTTTATGCCATGGTGATATTTGTGATCCTCAGCCCTGCAAATGGGAATGAAACACTGGTGAAATACTTTTATTAACTATTGTTTGTTTTTTGAATTTTTGCTTCACGTGGGAACATTTTTTACTCATTATTACAGGTTTGTGAGGTCAAGATGTGTGGATTAGCCCTAAATCAGCACTAATCCTGCCCTCAATAATCACATACAACACCAGCTAACCACAGAAAGTTTGAGGAAGAACAGCTGATAATGCTACAGGTCAACAGAACTCATGATTATTTGTATTTTTAGTATGGTAATACACTCATCTATATAACATCAGCACACTGCAAGGATTTCGTATCAAAAGATCAGCAACTGAAAAAAAGGAGGAAAAAAAGTTTGCCTCGGTCATAGCATGCAGTCCTTATCTTGCAGCCAGTGTGACAAATTAGAAGGTACTGCTTAGATCTGAACTTGTTTACTTTTCAAAGTACTCACCTAGTCATTGAAGTCTAAAAAATATTTGCTCTTGTTTCTTCTTGTACACACACTATTGCTGAAGATTAGTAGCTTACTTGTGGTCTTTGCAGTCCTTTTCTTGTCCTCTGAGCCACTCCAGTATATCCCTTCGAGTTTAATCTGTAGGAAAAACTAACCGAAACCTGCTGTCTCAAGTGCATGATCCTTTTCTTCTGTCACTCCATGCTCAACTTTTTTGCTTCTCTCTATCTTTCACTGACTAAATATTAAAATATCAAATGAAAATAGCACTGCGTGGTCTGCCTCTGTTTTGTTTCCTCTCTGTAAGACGCATGCCCTCCTCAGCTGTGCTGTCAAAAGAAGAAGGAGAATGCTGAAGTGCATAAAGTGGTGATGTTGTAGAGAGACATTTTCAAGCTGTGGTCAACCCCCTCTTTCTTTGCAACTACTGTGCAGATCTCGGGCTGAGAAAGGGAGAAAGACAGGGCAGGGCTTAGAACAGACCTTCTGATTAGATGCATGTGGGCAAGGACTAGGATCACAGAGCATGCACCACTTGTATATACACAATATTCTTTCCAGTTTTGGCCCTGATGATTATAAGGAAGAGAAATCCTGAGTGTAGCCAACTGTGAAAGAAAAAAGGCTCTCAAAATATCACTCTATGCCCTCACAATAATTAAAGCAGTGCCTCAGAATAAAGCAATGGCATGGTTTGAATTTCCACTTAAGAGACAGTAACTGCTATCAATCCCTAGAGCTGAACTTGTAGGCAAAGGGTCAAAGGAATCATACCTGCTCTTGAATGTTGATTGTGACATCAAGTTGTGAAATGTTGGATCAGAGCAGTGAGTGGCATTACTAATAGTCATTGTGTGTGTGCCGTACACAAACAAATTTACACATGGCGTAAATTAACCAGCCTGGAAACTAAATCCTCTCCTAAGTGGAAGTTTCCAAAATTGTGTTGTATTACTTTATCTACTCCCAGTCCAAAAAACAAATGGACAAAATCCAACTTTTAAGTTGACTAATTTATTCTTGAGCAATTGCTGTGAATTCTTTTATCTTCTGGTTCTCTTACAACCCCAGCTCGAACACAGTTGAGACACTGTTTTAAACAAGAATAAAACGGAATGTGATAATTTGCTAATGCTTTTTTTCATTCACTCAGTTGAAAAGAGTGCAAAGACTATTTATTTAATGTATTATATCATCAACTTATTCTGAGTTAATGGCAGCAACATGTCTCAGACAAGTTGGAACAGAACCAGCAAAAGACCAGAAACCTGTTGGAACATTGCACAGGTAAATAGGTTCATTGATAACAGGTGATAGTATCACAATGTATGAAAAACTCAATTTAGGCAAAAAGCCTTCCAGAATTATTTAAAAAAATGAATGAAACTACCAAATTGAAACTAAAACCAACAAACATTCTACTTAATATGCTGAAGCAGAACCTAACATGTATATGATTGGTTTTCTTAAGATCCCCTTACAATATTGGTTATGTGTGTGTGGTTGTGGTGGGTGATGGTTTGGAGATCTGGATGTGTCTTGCACAAGTGATTTTGTTATTTATGGAAGGGTGAGGTGACACTCTTTAATTAGCAAAAAAACACCATCAAATCATGAGTCTTCTCTCCTATCCTCTCTCGTTCTCAGCCTCACTGTGTGCTGCTGGCATCCAAAGAGAACTCTGCTCCAGTGAAGTTGGGGGGGTTTGGAGTAGCCATTCAGCTTGGAGAGTCGGGACTGGTGGCAGGAGGTATGGTAAACCCAACTGCACTAGAACATAAACACCCATTACTTTAAGATAGTTTGCTTGTTTCAAAAAAGGATTAAACTGTTCCTGAACATATTTTTGTCAAAACGTTGTCTAAAGTAGGCCGACCAATATATCTGTTGGCTGATATTATCATCCAGTATTGGCTTATCACAGATAAAGATGTTGTACATATACATGTTGCCTAATATTCACCAATATAAGAATCCTTTCTCTGTAACATCTTTGTCACAAGTGTTTGATAGCCACATTTGAGGGATCAGTGAAAAAAGTGTCCTTATATCGACCAATATATCAATATCGGAGTCTCTTACTTCATAATATCTGTATCAACAAAAACCGAGTAACTGTTGGGCTCTCGTATAAACCTCCATTCAGTTAGGGCTTTAGGCAGACATCACAGGGAAGATGGGGTGGATCATTACCAAGGATCACATTGTACGTTGTGACTTAGCATCTATAAATACAGAGCCCTGGAGGTGACATGGATGGGTTTTTTTGTCTCGCGAGTGCGACTTACTATCTTGCACGCACCAGTTACTGTATCTCGTGCATGCGAGATACAGTAAGTCACACTCGCGAGATAATAACTCGCAGTAGTAAGCAAGATGCAGTGGCATTCTGGCTTAAATGATTGAATGAAGTGAACGTCGTGGTGTTAACTCAACAATGATGGGACGCTGGAATCATGAACAAGTGCTGTTTGCTTCAACAACTTATGTTTTAACATTGTTCTCAGTAGCAGCGTCATGTCGTACAATGGTCGTGATCTTGTTGCACTCTGACCTCATTACGTACAGGGCGTTAACTACGACCAGCCTTATACAACAGCGCCCCCTTGTGGTATAGAGCAATAGTACCGGTATATCTGTTGTATATAATAACAGAACACAACAAACATGTTTAGTGTCACGGTGAAAGCCGAGAGAATGTGGTCTGTGTGAGAATGTCGACAAAAACTGAAGGTATTTTAGTAAATTTAGGTTTTCTGTCACAACTTTCACATGAATATGACACTATATGCACCTGCATCCATTGTTAATCGTTTGTTCTGATTGCCAGTTGTCACGGCTGCAATGTTTTTTAATAAATTTATTATAACCAAACTACTATTGCCTTGACAACTCCTCCATCATCAAGGCTAGCATAATAGTTAATAAAACCTACACCTGGACACTCATGGTGGATCATCAAAATACCTATTACATGTACCTCTTACCATTACACAATAACTATAATAAGACACTTCATTAACTTTTATTAATTAATTGATCAATTGAAATTATAAGATGGTCTCGATCAATGATAATAAGCCTGCATTTAACCGACTGCACTATTTAATTACGTCAAAAGGCGGATGAATTAATATCTCGCGCACGCGTCTAACAGTAAGACGCGTGTATGAGATTTAAAAAAAAAAAAACATCCAGGGCTCCGTATATAAATCCACTTAGAAACCAGAATAAAAGATGAACTTGCCAAGGAAGTGTTTTTTCAGTATCAAAGTAATCCATTGATTGTTGTTTGTACATCCATGAGTACACTATAAACATGAACTGCAAATAACTAATTTGGCACACTTAATGGTGTGGCCCTGCATAATGAAAACACATGTAGTCTTTAGCGATTTGAGCTGTCTGTTCATTTACAACTCTCCTGTAGGAAACATAGCTACAGTAAAGGGTTTGTTTCCTCTTTTGTGTAACCATATACCCATATAGGATACAATATAGCTAAACTTTGATGAAGTGCGTAAAGAGTTGGAAGGAAACTCTTGAGACTAGAATAGAAATTTATAGTGAAGAAATCTGATTCAGTGCAATTGTGTGTGTGATGTTGCTTCAGTGTGCATACTTTAGGATCTTCATTTCAATTGCTGTGTATACTGTCATTCCCAGTGTTCATGAGGGATGCACCCACAACTCTCTCATCTTTGTAATCCTAGGTAGAGTAGGAACTCCCCACTTCATGGCCCCAGAGGTGGTGAAGAGAGAGCCGTACGGTAAACCTGTGGACGTGTGGGGCTGTGGAGTCATCCTTTTCATCCTCCTCTCAGGTTGTCTGCCTTTCTACGGAACCAAGGAGCGTCTGTTTGAAGCCATCTGCAAGGGCAAATACAAGGTAAGCTTTTTATTTACTGTCAGTGAATGCAAAAGATTCAGCAGTATGATTTAACATACCCATTCAGCGAGCACAAGAGTCCCCACCATAACAGGGATAACCCACCCATTCATTACTTGTGTGAGTTATTTCAAATCTAAAGAAGTTTTATCTATCTATCTATCTATCTGTCTATCTGTCTATATGTCTTTCTATATATGTATATATTTACCAGCTATATAATTAATTCAGCTATCATTGTCTGTAATTGATATCCTTTTTCTGATATTATTAAAAGCATGCATAGTTCGAAAGTGTTAGCACTGCAAAGGGACCAGGTGCAGATGAATAAGTAGAGCTTGTTACTTATGTGTGGGCCACAGGACTGGCCAATCCCAGAAATGTGTTTTTTTATCTAAAAAGTCTGTGTATATATATGTGTGTGTAGATGAATCCTCGCCAGTGGGGCCACATCTCAGAGAGTGCTAAGGATCTGGTGAGGCGCATGCTGATGCTGGACCCTGCTGAGAGGATCACTGTCTACGAGGCTCTTAACCACCCCTGGCTCAAGGTAATAGAGATCATTCAGTAGCAAATTGAGGCCATGTTCATGTTGTTAATTCGTCACTGTACTGCAGGGGTATTCAACTAAAGTTCTCATAGGTCCAGTTAGAGAAAATTTCCTTAAGCATTGGTCCGGAACATCATAATGTCTAACTTGCATTATGATGATGTGTGATATACAGTATACTAAAGTAGCCTAGTAGTAGTATCAACGTTTGCATGTAATCAAGAACTGACTGTCAAATCAAATAAAGACAGAACATTTCAAAAACATTTTGACAATATTTATTATCACTTAACATTTAATTATATTATAAATGAATATATATATTAAATAATACTGTAGATATGTATTATTTTCTTCTCTCTTTAAGGAAAAGAAGGGTGCATTTAAAATAAAATAGTGAAAATAAATAAAATAGCTTTTTAAAAATGGTGCATTTTAAAGTTCTTACTTTTTTAGATATAAAATAATGTGTAGCAGCAGCTTGAGATTCCCTTTTTTCTTTGTTAATAATCCACATTTTAACAGTCTCAACTAGGGCTGCTCGATATACCGTTTGAGCATCGTCATCGCGATGTGTGCAATAGTCACATCGCAGAGCCTGCATGTAGGACGCAAATGAACTCATCTAATTTCAAGGGTGCCTGACACACACTGGGCATGCAGAGTCTTGCATGTTAGTTCTTAGTCAAGCAGACCATTCCACTGCACATGGAGTGAGTAGCTGGTAACAACATTGAAAATTAGCAACAAACAAGAGAAAATTGCCAAAAACGAAGACTTGGTGCCAAAAAGAAAAGCAGCGTCAGTTATCTGGAATTATTTCGGCTACAAGAAGGATGATATTGACCAAACACGTGTTCTGTGTCGACAGTGTCTTAATCTGTTGCCACAACGAGAGGTAACACAACTAATTTCTTTGACCATTTATGTCGGTACCACACAGCAGAGTTCTGCACGGGTCCTGCACCCGCCCATACCCGCCATACTTAAAACTGCATCCGACCTGTTTTCGGACAGTAGCACAAATTACATTCCACACCGACCCGCTATAAATTGTTACCGACGCCCAACCCACACCCGAAGGAAAATTAAACGGACGTAATTTTTAAAAATGTATATCGCAGGTGTAATATCTTTATGATATAACTGAAAGAATGGATGGACACTGGAGGTCAGTGAGGCTGGTTTACTGGGCACTTCTTTGTTTAAAAGGAACATGGCGAAAGGTCAACAACATACCAGCGGTGGCGCTATAGACTGACTACTGAATAAACAACATTTGGCCTTGGCTATGCTGCCACCTAGAGGACATCACCTAACATAACACAACATTCTCAATCCTCTAGCAGGGTTAAAAAAAATCGCAATGTCAGTTTTTTCCAATATCGTGCAGCCCTAGTCTCAACCAATTTTACAACAGATAGATATTGACACATCTTAATAATTGAACAGTCTTACAGTTTCGCTTTCTTTCCCTCTTACATCCCACTCCTCCAATTTCTGTTGCTCATGTTGGGCTCTCACCACTTTAATCTTTCTGTATTCAGAGTCACAATGTTTATCGCCTGGAATGCATAGATTTGATTGGCTGAGTAGCATCACATGGGATGGCTTAACTGCATGCAATTGGTCAGTGGATTTCTGATCCGCTAAACCAGTACCAGTATCTAGAAAGGCAGCGCCGGTCAAAATAGAAGTACCCCAACAAAATTTTAAATACTTAAATCATTTATCAACTATAGGTCTGTTAGTGACCTATACTATGCTGTGTCGAGTCTGATTTGACAGGTTAGTAAAACAATTTGCTATGAAACAACTAAAATGAAACCTGGCAACATTGCAAAATAGCAATCTGAAAATGTATTTCCTGCTTTGGAAAATGGTAAGTGTGGGCCTTTACGGCGTGCATCCACAGTTTAGACTAGAACATTTTGGTCTCTTTTTTTTTAGAACAAGAGTACAGCAGTGCAACCATGTAGCCTAAAGCCATCACATAATATTCAGTCGCTTGGATGGCCCAGCTTTTCAAATAGGAAAACAATAACTGTGAGTGCTGGTACAGTGGTGTACTTGCTTGTCTTGTGTTGTCAACAGAAGCTTTTATTGTGTCTTCAACTGGGGACCGTGAGACTAGCAGTTCCTCTGGGTGCTGTTTGACACATAGATTAAATAATCAAATGTTCTAAGGGGCATCCCTGCTTACGTGCTACATGTTTAGATCATAAATTTGTATTTGCAAGGTCCAGTTCAAGTATCAACATTAGAATTTCTGGCTGTTAAGTGTTGATTTCCTATCCCTGTTTATATACCACAACAATCTGAATGTAGCACTACAGGACATACTTATATTTGTATAAACAAAACACAAGCACTTCATTAACATGCAAACAAAACACAGTCCAGGAAACCAATCGTCTTCCCTTCTTCCTCTTTTCTGTTACTCAACACACTTTTTTGACCTATTCACATTAACCGCAGTGCACTTTTCACATCCTGAAATGTTACCTCTGTATTTTTGACAGTGCTCATGGCAACACTGCCTCTTGATCAAAGTTCCACAGCAGCTTTCTGACACACTGACAACACAGAGACAGTGTGCCAAGACCAAATTGCTTAATTTGTAAACCAAAAGGTCCTGGATCACAGACAGGGTGCTGACCAGCAGTTCAGAAGGAGCGTAAAAGAGAGGGAATCTCACTTCAAAATCACCCAGGGGCACGCAGTTAACAAAACTGAAACTGTCGTTTAGAACTGAGTATTATTTAAGCAGAGGATTCACAATGAACACTGCAGGGGAGATGCATAGTAACAGCTGATCAACATTACTGTTTGTACGTGCTCTGTCTCCTCTTTTTCTCTCTCCTTGACTCTCCCTGCACCTCCCTATTGGCCCCCACTGTGGGTGGACTGCTACAATGGTGGGAAATTGAATTAGGATATAAAGATCTACAAACAACTGCCAAAAGTAGCAGGCCAAGAAACCAAGCTAAGTAGAGCTGTCCCAAACGATTATTTTTCGAACGATTACATGACCAAACAAAAGTAACGTAGTAACTGTAACTGTCGTTGGTAACTTATATGAGGAAAAAAATACTGCAGTTATAGGCGGAGCAACGTCTGTCCTCCCACCTGTCCTACCAACTCTTCGTCACATTTCTGCCCGAAAAACAGCTTCTGTCGCCAGCAAAAACCTTTAACTCACTCAAGTGGTTGTGTTTTTAGAAATCACCGTGATGGTCAGCCCTCCCGACCGAGACTTCAGTGAACTTTCCCCCAGAAAACAGCCTCCGTCCCCGCAAGTGACAGAGTCATGCAGCGACCTGTTTACTGATGGTGATTATGTTATAATGTAATTTAGCGCGAACAACGCAACCTTCCAGGATGTTTAGGGGGCCGGGTTCTCAATCACTACACATTATAACGGGTCTTCGGGTTTAGATTGACGGGGGGACACCGGGGAAACACCCTGACGTCATCATCATGACGTGTACTGTCACGTCTCTTTAGGAGCGGCAGCGCAGCTTTCTGTGTGAATTACATGGCGGTTCGTCTTTATTCCAGCGGTGCTTTGTACTGTGTGAATGACCAACGGCGGAAAATTGATGAACCGCCGCTGCGGCGTTAATGCAGCGTCTCTGTGTGAGAGAGGCTATTCTCAGCCTCCGCAGGTACTACCACTTCCTGTTTGGGACGAAGCAAATTATTCATGTCAACGAATTTCTGTCGTCGATTACGTCGACGCGTCGTCCCAGCCCTAAAGCTAAGTGACATCTGTCTGTCTGTCTGTCTGTCTGTCAGACAGACAGGATAAACAACATTACATCAAGCCTTACATATTTCAAGTTCTGTTGCATTGATGTGAATCATTTTTTAGCTGTCCATCTTTACAATATTTCAGGTGCTCAGAGTTGTAAGGCTGACTGCTGTGTTGCCTGCACTAAAAGGGTGAAATCAAGCTTTCCCTTTCTTTTTCTGTTTGTTTTCTTTTGCACTGACTGTGTCATGTCGCTGAACAGCCAATCAAAATGATCTCTCTCAGGGATGGTCTCTGCCGTTTCTACACGCTCAAAAGAAAACCCGCAGACAGGAATTGACCTTTACTTATGGTGAAGGACACACCACAATAACTAGGGCTACAGAGGTTCACCGAAGGCCCGCCAATGGCCAACCCTCAGCCTGATGTGTCAGGGCCCTGACAGAAAGTAACAATAGAAAGTTGGGAGACTTCCAAAAGACTGATTGAAAATAGTATAGTCAAAATTCACTTTCTGTTTGAAAATAGATTTGTTGTGTCCTAGCCCAAGCTGAAATGACTTTGCATTGACATGTATATCAGTGCTATAAAGTGGGATATCTAGGTAGGGCCCTATGATTTCCGCGATCACGGAATCGCGGAATTGGCTGATTAAAACGGAATCTACTTTTTAACGCGGAATATCGCAGAATTTGACATAATTTCACTGACATGCTGTTTTCGTGTGGAAGAGGAACGTATGTCTAGGGAAAACTGCACTGAGGGAAGCAAATCTGGGTGGCACAACAAGTCGCCGCCGCCCCCCTCCTCACAGACTGAGCTCCCCCGTTAAAACAATTGTAAGCATGGCGAAGCGACTGCTCACGGCTCCGTCTTCGTCGGTGAAAAAACTGAGAAACTTGACATTAACCCCTCAGTACAGAGCCGAGCAGTTGCCGAACGACTTGTATGTGTCAGATGAACTGTTGTTTTGCAAAGAAGCAGACCTGAGAAATCATAATTAAAGGTGTAATGCGAGAGAGTAAGCCACCTGTCCGATTCATATTATCGGCATATAATACCAGAGTGACTGTTAACTGCTGCTAACAGTGGCTGCTATTAGCTAGCTAGCCCCGTTAGCCACAGCCCTCTTAGCTGACTCTGCCTGGGCTGGGAGCTCAGAGGACAGGGGGAGGGTTGGTGTTTTCACTGCTAGCTGGTTAGTATGTTATTGACATGGGAGTATAATTTCTCATTTTGTTGGTAATCTTTGCTAATTTTTTGAATATTTACAACTTACATTTTCAGAACAATTTTGGTATGCAAACATTTTCTGGATCTGCCTGAAAGCTGCTCATGTTTTTATTCAATGAAACCCATAAAAACACAAAATATACTACTGTATGAAGACATGATGAAGTCAAAATGTTTTTTGACGCTCTACGGTACAGTATTGAGGATATATGTTTGTCACCTCACAGGGATGACATCGACAGCCTGACAACCTGCATCACAGATTACATTAATTTCTGCATGGAAAACACTGTGCTTACCAGGAAGTTATGGTGTTTCCCCAACAATAAACCCTGAGTGACCCCAAAGCTAAAAGCCCTGCTTAAGGAGAAAAAGAGGGTTTTCAAATCTGGGGACAAGGAGGAACTTTGGAGGGTGCAGAAAGAGCTGAAAAGGGGTATAAGGAGAGACAAAGACAGTTACAGGAGGAAGCTGGAGAAGCGCCTCACAGGGAACAACACCATAGGTCTGGAGAGGCCTGAAAACCATCTCCGGCCATACTAAGGACAGTGGGAGGGGCCCTGAATCTGGAGACCAGGACTGGGCCAACAATTTGAATCTGTTTTTTAACAGATTTGACTGTGCCACATCTCCCTCCCCCACCCACCAGAGCACCCACCTCTGCAGTTTGCGTATCGACCTGGCATTGGTGTGGATGACGCTGTCATCTACCTGCTGCACAGGTCACTTTCGCACCTGGAGAGCACCGGGAGCACTGTGAGAGACATGTTTTTTGACTTCTCCAGTGCTTTCAACACAATCCAGCCATCACTGCTCAGGGGGATGCTGGAAGGAGCGGGAGTCAGCTGCCACCTGGCTGCCAGGACCACCGACTACCTCACAAACATACCGCAGTATGTGAGGCTCCGCGACTGTGTGTCTGATGTGGTAGTCTGCAGCACAGGAGCTCCACAGGGTACAGTGCTCTCTCCTTTCCTCTTCACACTCTACCCATCAGACTTCAGCTAAAACACGGACAGCTGCCACCTCCAGAAGTTCTCAGACGACACAGCCATTGTTGCACATGTGACAGAGGGGAACGATCTGGAGTACAGGAAGGTCATCACCAACTTTGTCACCTGGTGTGAACTGAACCACCTGCACATCAACGCCAGCAAGACAAAGGAGGTGGTGATCGATTTCAGGAGGAAGGCTCCTCAGTCTGCACCAGTGAACATCCAGGGTTTGGACATTGAGATCGTGGAGGAGTACAAATACCTGGGTGTTCACATAAACAACAAACTGGACTGGACACACAACAGATGTCCTGTACAAGAAGGGCCAAAGTTGTCTCCATCTACTGAGGAGACTGAGGTCCTTTGGTGTGTGCAGGTCACTGTTAAAACTTTTCATGACTCTGTGGTTGCATCAGCGATCCTCTATGCTGTGGTCTGCTGGGGCTGTGGAAGCTCAGAGAGGGACAGGAAGAGAAAAAGAAAAGTGAAAAGGGCCAGCTCAGTCTTTGACTGTCCTCTGGACTCCATTGAGGAGGTGGGTGAGAGGAGGATGTTAGCTAAGCTGACATCAATCATGGACAACCCCTCTCACCCCCTACATGAGACTGTGGGGGCTTTAAGCAGCTCCTTCAGCAACAGACTGCTTCACCCACGGTGTAAAAAGGAACGCTACAGCAGGTCGTTCATTCCAACTGCTGTCAGACTGTTCAACACCAGTAACTCTTAATGTAGCACAATAAGCACCTGCTTCTCTTGCAATATTTTACATTTCTACCTCCTCCATCTTGTGCAATCATCCTGTGCAATAATACTATTTGTTTGTTTGCATATATTAATATTCATACCAATACACTGAGTCTGTTTATTCTTAAACACTGTATTTAATTTTGACACTTTATTTAAATATATATAATGCATATTTCGCTTTCTGTATATACAATGCACATAAGCAAAAACAAACCACTACTCCAGTCTAATCATTTCCAAAGATGGTAACACCAAATCACTGTTCGCATTACTTCACAAAATTCTCCAACCCCCCGACTCCCTACCTCCCCACCTATACTGAGCTGACATCTGTAACTCCCTAATGCAGTTTTTTAATGATAAAATTTCCAACACTCACACTCAGGTTCACACCCTCTCCCCTCATCTGCACCCCCACAGCACTGTCGGCACTTTTCCAGTTTCCAACTCCCGAGTTAATATCTGACCTCATCCACAAATCTAAACCCTCCACCTCTCAGCTTGATCCAATTCCCACCACCCTGGTCAAATCTTGCCTCCCATCTGTGCTTCCCCTCATCTCTGCCATCATTCACTCTTCACTCACCACTGGAATTGTTCCTCCATCCCTCAAAACTGCAGCCATCACCCCTATCCTGAAAAACCCTGGCTTAGATCCTAATAATTACAATAATCTCCGCCCCATCTCCAACTTACCTTTCATATCCAAAATTCTCGAAAAAGTAGTTGCCACTCAATTGCACACACATCTTACACAAAATTCCCTTTATGACCCTTTCCAGTCTGGTTTCCGCCCCCAACACAGTACCGAAACTGCCCTCATAAAAATCACTAATGACCTCCTTATTGCAGCTGACTCCGGTTCTCTCTCCATCCTCATCCTCCTTGACCTTAGTGCAGCATTTGACACCATCTCCCACCCTATCCTTCTCAGCAGACTCTCCTCCATCGGCATCACTCACACCCCCCTTCAATGGTTCCACTCCTATCTCTCAGGTCGTACTCAGTTCATCCAGCTCAAATCCTTTAAATCCGACCCCTCCCCAGTCACTACAGGTGTGCCCCAGGGCTCTGTCCTAGGCCCCCTCCTCTTCATCACTTATCTCCTCCCCCTTGGCACCATTTTCCGTAAATTCAACATTCAATACCACTGCTATGCTGATGACACCCAGCTCTACCTCTCCAGTAAACCAAACTCCACACTCCCACCCTCTTCCCTTACCGCCTGTTTATCAGAAATCAAATCCTGGTTCACCTCAAACTTCCTGAAATTAAACAGCGATAAAACTGAAATTCTTTTAATTGGCACCCAATCTACACTATCCAAAGTTGACTGTTTCCCCATTCTCATCGACAGCTCCTCAGTTTTCCCCTCCCCTCAGGTTAAGAGTCTGGGGGCCTGATTTACTAAAGGTTTGCGTGTGTAAAAACGTGTGCAAACTTGATTGCGCGCGCAAACACGTGTTGAAGCTGATCTACTAACAGGACGCAACGAGGATTGCGTCCCTCAAACGGGCAAAATAGCACACGCAATCCATTTAGTGTGTTTGCCTAAATGAATATGTAAATACGGGCGTAAAATATTGGGAGGAGTAGATGCAAATAGATTAATTTAGCGCACGCAATGTGATTTACCAAACCTGGAACGTTCGCTGATTTTGCGTCTTTATTTAGCACGTTTGAAAGTCATGTATTAACTGGCACAGCTTTACGCACACATGGCTGCGGTCGTTGTAGCAAGGAGGAGGCATAGGCACAACAAACGAACCATCTCTAACCAAACATAACAAACAATTACAGCCACCAAAAAAACGACAACTCAGCCTAAATTTAAACAAAATGAATGTTGAAATTGCCATGATCTATTTTCTTTCCATTTTCGCAGGCTGCGCTGGCGTCCACTAATGCGTAACGCGAGTCCATCTCCTCCTGCGATCTCCCCTCCTTCTCCCAGCTGCTCAGATGAAACACCACTGGTGTTTAATGACCTCCTGACTCTCTGTACGCCACCCTCGATCCCTTTTGCCAGGGCATTGATGGCCATTGTCAGCCCAGATACAGCACTGACCAGCTGCCTGGTGTGCGTAACAATGGCACGAGTGTCCCGGCTGAGCGCGCGCGTCACAGAGGCCACAGCTCGCACCTCCTGTGCAATGGAGTGTAACCCGTCTTCAAATGCCACAGACTGTTTCATCATACGGAAAAACATCTTGTGATGCTGTAAAATGCAACGCGTCACTGTTGGAAAATAAAATCCTCTGAGAAATGTAGAAGCAAAAATACCTTTGTAGCCTAAATTATGAAATTACGCGTTTTCAGTGCATATTCAACTAAACGTTAACACAGGAAGCACATTCTTTTTCTTTTTTTTTGGCACATATCTGAATAAATTAAATGTATCCAATAAAAGAAATGCGTGTTTGTGCTATATGGGCATAGCTTGCTCTGCAGTTTCTGGCTCAAGGGTGTCAAATCCTTGAATTCCCAAAATCTGTTCTTCGGAAAAAGTCAGCAGCACCTGCTGCTCAATTTAAGACTATATTAATGTTTCTTTGTTGTAACTCGTGAATATGTGTGTTTGCCTCCTCCACTAACACCTCCAATTCAATGGCTTCAAATTTCATATTTCGTTTGCGCCCACTCTCTCCCATGTTCTCCATGGTGAAAACTAGTAACACACACAAAAACCTCATTTAAATAGGGCGGTTTCCAACACGTTTGCACCTGTTATTCATTGCGCGAGCAATCTTAGTTGATCACCCACAACACGCAAACCAACAGCGCGTGCAATCTGTTAGCGCGCGCAAGCAATTTAGCGCCCCTTATCTGGGATCTTAGTAAATCAGGCCCTGGGTGTCATCCTCGACAGCACTCTATCCTTCAAATCCCACATCAATAACACCACTCGTTCTGCCTACTACCACCTACGAAATATCAACCGACTCCGTCCCTCCCTCACCCCCAGCACTGCCTCCATCCTTGTCCACAGTCTTGTCACCTCCCGTTTAGATTACTGCAACTCTCTTCTTCTCGGTCTCCCTATCAAGTCCCTCCATAAGCTCCAACTGGTTCAAAACTCTGCTGCACGAATCATCACCAAAACCCCTTCTTCCCACCACATTGCCCCTATCCTACAGCAGCTTCACTGGCTCCCGATTAAACAAAGAATTCAATTCAAAATCCTTCTGTACACTTTCAAAGCTATTCACAACCTCGCCCCTCCTTATTTGTCTGATCTCCAATCCAGCACGCTCCCTCAGATCCTCCTCTTCCCTCCGCCTCACTATCCCCCCTGTACACCTCCGCACCATGGGGAGCAAAGCTTTCAGTCACTCTGCTCCGCCGCTTTGGAACTCCTTACCACCCGACATCTGTAACACCAACTCCCTCCCTGCTTTCAAAACCAGACTCAAAACCCACCTGTTTAAAATTGCCTATTCACTCCACCCCTAACTGTTACACCGCCCTACCTCTATTGTTGTTCAGTTTTGTTGCACACTGTATCTTCACTGATGTTTTTGAAATGTTGTTAATTGTATGTTTCTCTTTCTTTGTATTTGGATGTTTGAATGTTGTCTTATTGAATGTTTTAAATTGATATTTGTTATTTTTATTTTTTATCTAATGTTTTTTCGGATGTCCCTCTGTAAAGTGTCCTTGAGTGTCCTGAAAGGCGCTTTGTAAATAAAATGTATTATTATTATTATTATAACGTATTGTCCGTTCTATATTTTATTTTATTTTAATTTATTTTATTTTATCTTTTCTCTCTTATGCAAATCTTTTTTAGTATTTCTTTAGTATTGTACTTATTGTATGTCTGTCCACCTTGCTACTGTGACAAGTAAATTTCCCCGACGTGGGATAAAAAAAAAAGTCTAAAGTCTAAATGAATTTAAGGTAATTTCTATTTAATTTGTGTACGTTTTAGTCATTTACATTAAAAACACACTGTTTTTGGTAGTATAATCAAATTAAAAGGTAAAAAAATCGGTATTCCCAAAAATTAAAACGGAAAAAAACAGAATTCCCTAAAATTAAAGGTTAAATATGTAATATGCTTATTAAAAGCTATATTTTTTCAAAAATAATACATCCACGAGGCGTTTAGAGGGGCGCAGATTAAAAGTAATGCGTTTCCTTGAAAAATTATATTTAGTCTGAAATAAATAATTTAAGAAATTTTGACGGGTTCGACAATGACTTCCTGTTTACATCGTACCAGCCAAATAGTGGCCAGCATTGCGGGTTGCCAATTTCGCAACCTCGGCAATGCTCGGCAAAGCTCGGCACAGCTAGGCTGACACTGGGTAAAATGGCGGAGTTTGCAAGCTCTTCAGAGCCCCAGCGAACGGTGCGTTATCTGTCCCAGCAGCTGAGTGACCGGAGAAGAGCAAAAACCAGAGTTAATATCGGTGAAGCATACGCTCGATGGACTCAGCTAAAGGATTTCCACGGCATCAAAACACACGCGGAAATGGCTAACTTTCTCCTGGATCGGTAAGCTAACTCGCTTGCTAACTTAGCTAACGTTACCTGTTGGTCAAACTCCTCTGCTATACTTATTTTCATTATATCACGTTGATCCTAGATATGAGAATACTGATCGTGACCCATCGACCTCCACACCCAGTAAACGGAGGAAACGGAGGCGGCTCAATCCTCCTGCCCTGTCCAAACCTGGCAACCCGACCGCTGGGATTACCTTTTTGTTATCGGGACTACGATCTTGAGACGCTAGATGGCGGCATTCAGCTCATATTCCATATTCCACCTTCAAAACGGAAAAAAACGGAATTTGGGAAAAAAATAAAACGGATTATATAGGGCCCTATCTAGGCAAGAAAAAAAACATACTTATTTTTTAGATTGGTGTCATATGATGGGAGAAAGCAAAGAAAATGGACAGTGGTATTCCCTTTTGCTCAAAAGGTATAAAACCTACAACAACCAGAATGCACTTTGCCTCACCAGAACAATAAACACTCTCGCGAATAGGTGACATACTACAAGTTGGGCGGTATTTGGTTTTGGCTCAGTTTCCTTTTTGAAACAATAAACAGTAAGGCACCCGGCTGGTAACAAACAATATGGTAGTTCATCTCTCAACTGTATCAGAAATATGTTTCTGAAAACATTTTGGGTAAGAAACAGGCTGTGTGTTAGCAGGACCTTGGTTAAAAGTTTATCAGCACATCCTAGTTTTGACACTTGAACAGAGTTTGGTCAGCCTCCCTTCACTTGATTGAAGAGAGATTGAGAAGGGTATCTCTCCTCCTCGTCTGGCTATAATCATTGTGTCTGTGCATGCAGCTGTGAAAAATTTGGCACAACATCGGTAGTGGATACAGCCCTAAATAATCCAACACAGGTCTCCTGTTTTGGTTGATTTTTACATGGGGGGCTGTTGGTACAGGCAAAACATTGTAGTGAAATAAAGCTGGTTGAAAATGAGCATTTCCTGTAAAGTTAATTGTCTTTTCTACATTGGATTTTCCAGGAGAGGGACCGGTATGCCTATAAAATCCATCTGCCAGAGACCGTGGAACAGCTGAGAAAGTTCAACTCCAGGAGGAAGCTCAAGGTTTGCATCTACATACATACTACAATGCATGCAATAGAATATTTTGCAACATTCAAGGCTTGTTGTCACAACACCATCAATGTTCTATTGATGAATAAGTCTTCACAGTGACACTGTGCTGCTGTTGTTGTGTGTCAGGGAGCTGTTCTGGCTGCAGTGTCCAGTCACAAGTTTAATTCGTTTTATGGAGACCCCCCTCAGGAGCTCCATGACTTCTCAGACGACTCCACTTCCTCAGGTACACACAAAGACACTCACAGACTTACTTTTGCTAGTCTTTCATCACTAGCACACTTCCTCTCTCAAATTTCCTTCCTCTGCTTTGTTCTGTGTAAGACCCTGTACAAGCTGTTATTGCTCCAAGCCAGCTGAGTTTTATTAGATCTAACACACCCAGAAAGCTGCCATTTCATGTAGTAACCATAGATTTGCAAAACTCT
This sequence comes from Sparus aurata, assembly GCF_900880675.1. Classification (NCBI taxonomy): domain Eukaryota; kingdom Metazoa; phylum Chordata; class Actinopteri; order Spariformes; family Sparidae; genus Sparus; species Sparus aurata. The sequence continues at coordinate 730,315 of NC_044195.1, read as the reverse complement.
TGCATGACTTGTATGTATTGCTTTTTTATTATATACGCATCATACAGACAAATTCTGTTTTATAATGTGACAACACTGGTTGTCACATTGGTTAGATTTAGGCACAAAAACCCTGAGGTTAGGGTGAGGGATAGATCATTGTTTGAATTCAAATTAACACTTTTGCAAGGTCTTTTGCGGGCGGGGGTTCCCATCTAGATGCAACCCAAGAAAGGCAATGTGCAAACCATTCACAGAAGGATCTAATGATTGTTTGAACATATTTACTTCTAAAACAAGAGAAACGCCATCTCAGGTTTTCTCTCCAATTTGATTTTTTTATCTTATTACACAGGTTAATAGATGCTCTTTATGCAAAACATTAAGGCTTCAGAATGTGTGTATATTTTTGTGTTGATGTTTTGTAAGTGTTTCAGTACCAGTATGCAAGACTAACAACTACAACAATGTGTTTGTTTGTCTGTTTTAATTAATGCTTCCCACCTGCTAGGACTATTGGCAGCAGAACGTAGGTATCCGTTGGTTGTGTGTGTTGTGATACTAGATACTTACTCTTAACTGTAGCTGTTGAATCAGAGACAAAGAGGTTGTCTTTCTGTGTTTAATAGCTTTGCGTGTGTGTGTGTGTGTGTGTTGCAGGCGCTGTGTCTCAAGTGTTGGACAGTTTAGAGGAGATCCATGCTCTGACAGACTGCAGTGAAAAGGATCTAGATTTCCTTCACAGTGTTTTCCAGGACCAGCATCTACACACACTGCTCGATGTAAGTGTCACACACAAACACCTTGAATATATAATTTATTTTTATTAAGATGTTTAACAAACCATTGTGCAGTGTTTAGGGGTCTTATAATTATTTTGATGCCCTCTTAAAATAACATTTTACCATAAAATGCAGTTTACCACACAATAATCTATTTGTGGCGGTCTGCCATAATATCAGCATTGGCCGCCACATATCGATTTTTTTAATTTTTGGAGGTGCCCGTCTCGTTGTCACTCACTCAAAACAGCATACCGGCAGTGAATAGCATGATGGTATATACTCCAGATACAGTGGATGGCAGTGTGGCTTTTAGTCAGCTTGTTAAACCAACAAAGAAGAGAAACGAGATTAAACACAGTTGGCTTGACCGTAATTTCCTCTGCAAAGACAACAGATGGCCTTCTCATCGAGATCAAGCCCCCAGAAGGAGAGCCAGGCCGTGAAGCCAGTTTTTGTCGTGGCCAAGCTGTGTAATTACATCATCATGTGATGCATTGGGAACTTTTTCCCAAAAGCTAACATTTTGAAAGATGTGTCTGTAAAACGGTAACGAAAGCCTCACAACCCCGTGGAATGACTAGTTTTATTGTCAGAATTTGGGCAATAAGGTCCAATAAAATTTGGAGAGTTTAGAAGATCCACCCAATTACATTTTATCCCCACCCATCGTAAGTTAGCTCACTCAGTTTGCGGAAGTCTCGAGTGAGTTTCCACATTAAGTCTGATTCTGTGGGAAATACTGAAAAGACAGCTTCAAAATCATTTATATCGTACACAGACTTGTATTAGGGACCATTTCTGGTTTCCCCTCTGATGTCCTCGCACGGCTCAGTCTAGACTGTCTTTGATTTAATGAGTTTCCTGAGTGACATACTGTTCTTGCTGCTAAAGTAAACACTGACTGTAGCAGTTTATAACTAGTTAACTCTGTTAGCCATGCAGCTTGATGACTCTAGCTGGGACTTATGCTGCGAGCACAGGAGCTTTGGACCAAAACAGCTTCCTTTCAAACACATACAAGGATGCCAATTGTATAGTGTCAAAAGGTCATTCTGTCTTTAGATGTGTCAATAATTCCCTAATCCCCTAATTCTGTTGTACGTGTGTTTTAAACACAAATGGCTGAAAACTAGAAAACTAAAACTAACAGTAAGAAGTGTTGTGCTGCTTGTTTCTGTGACTCGGGTATGATGACAGAGCAGAGCTGTAGTTCACAGCCGCAGTCCGTTGACGTCCTATGGTCTAACAACTGGTTCACCACATCAGCACCATATTGGGTCACATAATCCCAGTCCCCAGCAGCTACCAGAGAGCCTAGACTACATTTTAGATTTGTACACATTTTGTTTAACACTCTGAGAGCATCATTTAGTCTTTTTGTGTTGTTATTACTGCATTATATCTCTAATTACTAGAAAACACCAGTTAATTTACTGTACATTCATATATACATGTATATAAATGTATATACTACAGTTCAGATAAAACCGTACTATTTGGTAAACCGTCGTATTTCGGAAAATATACCGTATGTTTCAAGTTTAAAAGTTAGTAATATCACCTCTGGTCTGTACACTGAACCAGACCTGGATGTCTCTTTATGTACCATGTTCTAATGAGACAGTTTCCTCAACAGAGTGAAAAAGTCCTTCAGAAGTCATAGAGGCTAATAAAAGCATCATACTGTAATATTTATACTTATGTCATAGGCTACTTAGGGAATTTCTTTTTTTTTTCTTTTTTTTTCCTCTGGTTATAATGCTCTCACACAGCCATCATGAACTCTAATATTGTAAAGAAATACTATTTTTATTATTTGTTTCAATAGAGGAGTTATCTAAGTAAGAGTCCTGCACGGGTGAAAAATAATGTACTGTGTTGGACACAGATGCGGATCGGGTCGCACGCCTGGAGAGGCGGGTCGGGTTTTACGATTGCCATTTTCAAGGCATCACTTATCATCAGTCATTATTAGCGACACAAATGATAAGCATTTATATTTCATATGAGCTCCTTCATGCGTGCTTGCGCCCTCCCAGAACTCCCATTCCCCACGCTGGCTTACTTTCACTTTTAAAAATTGCGTCCGTCCAATTTTCCTTCGGTATCAATTTATAGCGGGTCGGCTCGGGTGCGAAATGTAATTTGTGCTACTGTCGGAAAACGGGTCGGATGTGGTGACCCATGCAGGACTCTGCTCTAAGTGACCATTTTAATCCTCTAGCTAATTATAAACCTAAATATCCAACATGCTAGTTAACGTCAAAGACTGCGGTGGAAGACGACGGTAAAATATTTCCTTTCTCTAACTCTGGATTTATTTATGCCTGAATTTTTAAGATGTGGTGGCTTTTATTTTGCCGTGGCGGTGCGCCACAGTCAATTACATGTAGGGGAAACCCTGAAAGCCTTTTGTGGTACCAGTGGGAGCTGTCGGAGTCTGATAATCGTGTGTGAGTCCAAGTTTGTTTGTTCGTTTGTTTCTGAAGACTTCAAGTCTGGAAATGGAAAAAAACTCATGGGATGTTGAGATAGGAATGAGCTAACCAGACCCCTCTAACCGACTTTATTTGTCTACTTCAGGCTCTAGACTGCATTAGCTGCTACTAGCATAACATACCAGAATGTCCACCTAAACTGTCAGCATAGCTGGCTCTGTGACTCAAACCCCCCTAAGCTCATCTCACTATCCAGAAGCCACTGCAGATGCTGGCCAAGACGGGCACTTTAATCAGACAAGGGATTATTCAAGGTGTGTGTGTGTTGGTATGAGTGGGTGTGTATGTGTTAAATGCTCAACCAGTTGCAAGAGGCTAACTAGGTTGAAGTGGGTTCAGGAGACTAGTGGATGCCAAGTGTGTGTGTGCAGCAGTATCAGTGGGAGCCAAGGACTGCAGATGTCTCCCATTCAGCCTCAGTTTCACACCCCCTTCCCTGCTCTGAGAGGGGGGGAGTCAAAAGGACAGAAGAGTGCAGCCTCAGACTGAAGGAACAATGACTTCTGTTGTCAGGCCGCGGTGCCATTCAAGCACAGCCTCCATCACTATGTGTGCGGCTGATAGTAGCTTCCACAGGGCTGAAACACACAGAAAACCTGTAAGCCTGTAGACACTGAACGGATGGAGTCTGCTTAGATAACTTGTGTCACATTTGCACTCTGTTGGCTGTGTTCTTCTGACAAACCACTTACTGTCTCCTGGGTGAGTGTGTTTTCTTTCTAATGTGTTTGCAGGAAGAGTGTTTTGTCAAGAGATCCCTCTAGCTAATTTGAAGTCAGCCCGGCATCCCCCTGTGGATGTTTTTGCTGTTTGGCGTGTATAATGAGGTACTTTAGTGCATTTGTCTTTCTTTTCCTCGTGTACCTCTTGAAGCCTGAGGAACTCGTGTTGCCAGAGTTCCTCAGGCTTCCTAGCTAATAGAGACAGGGAAATGAGTTGCCCTAAATGAAACAGTGTCTGAATGTACTTGTCACCAGGAGAAAATTTGGATGTCAGGCTGTTTCTCATTTTAAAATAAGAGCTGCTTTATGTGTGATGGGACTGTCGGCACACACAGACCCAGACAGAAATGCTTGATGTCACCATGCTTCTGCCTCTTAAATTTTGCTGCCTGGTTCTAAGCATGTGATACACATTTCCTATCTTTAAAGATCTTAATATTGTTTACATTGTTTGTTTGTTTGTTTTGATGTCAGCTGCAGAAAATGTGTATGTTCGTAATTCTAGTTCTATATAATTTTTTCAAATAAAACCCAGCAGAAGTCTGCTATTTTTTGTTTATATTTCACCAATGGCAAAAAGATGTGGATAACTCTCCATTAAATGGTACATGGTCGCACTTGTACGATTCAGCCCTAAGGCTTTGTAGCTTATTTGTGTAGTCTTATAAGGGCTTCCTGAGGAGTGTGTTGTGTTTGTTTTTCTGAGAGAGATCGTTCAAATGGGGGAATGCAGATGCACACTTGATGTGTGTTTGGTTTGTGTCATCATTCCTAGGACCCTTTTGTGTTCTGTGAGGTCAGATTTTCACTGTGAGAAGAGATTCATCATCCTTCTCTGAATAGAAATATACATCAGTTGAAACTAAACAACAAACATCTGAAGCATTTCATTTTTTGTTAACAGTGAAATAACTTAATAAATTTGCCTTTTATTATAGATGGTTATAAAGTGAAGCATATATTCCCACAATCCTTTTCTTTTCCCTCTGCTTACTGCCTACCTTGTCAGTCTGGTTTGTCAGTCAAACATTGTCACTGTGTTGGTCTGGCTGGCCTTTTGGATCATTACACATGATCCCAAGTACACTTTATGGAAAAATAAAAGATTTATTTTACTGCTCAGTCGTGCATTGGCTGATTTTTTTCCACTGTAGCATAACTATAGAGGAAACCACAATGATTACTTTAGAGACAAAAACAATAGCAAAGAACAGGAACATCCCCACCAGTCATACTCTTCACAAAGATTACATAATGCATGATGGACATCCTGTGTCGTGTGTGCATCAGTATTTGATGATCTGAGAATGAGACACAAAAATCAGCTCGGGCCTCTATATCTTTAGAAACGCTTTAAGAGTTTCCCTACATTAATGATTGATAGTGTTGCTTTAATCCTCCAGCTTCATGCAGGCACACTGGCTGCCTCGATTCACCTGCGATTCTGTGATCATAACAGCAGGCGAGGAGGAAGCTTGTTGTAAATTATGAGGATGATCAAAACCATTGTGCACCAAACAACATTGCAACAACCAGATGCACCTACAAAACAATGGTATAAGTTGCCTATAATCGCTAGGAGAGGCTGCATCACAATCAGGGTTTTTTTTTTTTTTTTTTTTTTGGCCTTTTATGGCTTTATTGATAGGTCACCTGACGATATGACAGGAAACAGGGGGAGAGAGAGGGGGAGTGACACGCAGCAAAGGGACCCGGGCCAGGAGTTGAACCCAGGTCCGCTGCAGAGCCTTGGCACATGGGGCGCGCGCTCTACCAACTGAGCTACACGGTGCCCCACAATCAGGGTTTTGACAGGAGGGATTTAGCAACAGAGAGCACCTGTCTCTCTGCAGGGCATGTTTGATTGACTCAGGAGGGATAAAGTGAGGGCAGATTGTCCACTAGTTCATCAATTGTGGATGGTATTCTCTCAGACTGATCTGAAAAAATAAAACTATAAAATGCTAAAATAAGTTGCCATATATACTTGGGCAGACATCCACATACCTGGGCAGACCGCCCATGTAGAGTGTATCTGCGGGAAACACTGACATCTGTACTTATTGAGCTCCATTATGTATGATAAGCAAAGCATACAGTGAAAACAAGTTAAAAGAGACTTCAAGAAGTATTTCACCACTGTAAAGCAGGCCCTTGCACAAAACTGGGCTGTCTATGCAGTTAAAAGACCAAACATTTTTAAATTGGTGCTACACGGCCAGAAAAAAACAGAGAATAAAACTGTGGTATGTCTTTCACTCAAAAGGTGGAAAACCTACAACAACCAACCAATCAACCAGTAAAGACTCCCACTGACGGGTGACAGTTTTGAAACAGGACACAGCACAATGGCCTGCTCCTAACAAATAATATGGTAGTACATTACACTGAACAGTACACTTATATATATTTAAAAAATATTTGAGGACAGAAATGGACAATGAGCAGGATCATGGTTTATTTTTGATCAGCACTGCCTTGTTGATCACTTGCTTGATCAGAGTTTTTTCAGTTCCAGTCAACAATCCTTCTCTTGTGCAGCTAAACAGGAACTAAAGCATGTTTTTGAAACACATTTTAAGGTGAGAAACAGACAGTGTAGCAACAGGATCTTGGTTTCTAATTTTTCAGCACTGCCTGGTTTTGACAGTTTAGCAAGATAGCCTTCACTTGATCTGCGAGAGCAGGACAGAGCGGCATCTCTCTCTCTTGAACTGACTATACTCATTGGGGCTCATTCACAAATATCTTCTTAAGAATCTTCTTAGATTCTTTCTTAAGCTGTTCTTAAGAGGGTCCTTAAGAAAACCCTACGTCAGATTAATCAATGCGTTCGTAAGCCTCAGAATTGTTCGCAGCTGTGTTCCTACATTGACGAATGCTACCTCCTCGTAAATTGAGCGCGTGTGCCAGGTGAGTCTAATTAACATAGGATTAGCATAGGTAACCACCCATTAATGCCCATAAAAGGGCCCATTAAAGAAACTGCAGGGCCGTGTAGACACTGATGCCGTAGTACAGAGCAAACAGCAACAAAACGCCAAAAGCAAAAAATAAATCAGAACCGGTCGTGGGAGCCCAAAGCGTCCAAAGACGAACTCATCGTTCTCTATAAAAAGATCTATGTGATCCCGAAACATCCGTTCCCTCCGTAGGGCACGATCAGCAATCTCTTGCAGCAGCAATATATATGCCATTGTTTTGCGGGCCTTGGATGGAGAGATGCCACGTATAAATGGGGTGGGGGGGTTACTAATTGATGGCATGGTTTCCAATTTACTTGCTTAATGTTAAATCATTGGCACATTTAATTTATTTTAAAATGTAAAATTCTCTGTAAATTACTAAAAATATGAAATGAATAAATAAAAAAATAAATATGACAGAATTATCACTCTAATATCGTATTTTATTGAACTGCACAAGAGAAGACAACACAACCATGCCAACGAGTCAGCCCTAAAATGTGCGTAAGAGAAAAAATTCATGAATGCCACGATCTTTGTAAAATTTTCGTAAATGGGACTTAAGAACAAATTTGTTCGTAAGAACGGTTCATGAATGAGGCCCATTGTGTCCATGGATGCAGGCATACAAAATGTTGAACAGCAATCTGTAGTGGATACAACACCCCGAAAATCCTGGAAAGGTATGAACTTAAACATGTTTGTTTGGTACAGACCTCAATACAGACATCTCACATCATTATGAGTTGAATAGTTTTTTTGTTCAGTGAAAATGCAAATTTTGTACAATAAATTATCATTCGTACTCGTCATAAATCACACTGCAATCTTTTTTTAAATTTTTTTTATTTAGCTTTTTATTGGCAGCCATAGTGTACAACAGACAACAAAACCTGTACTTTTATGCCTGTTTCCAGTCTCTGAAGGAAGAAGCAGGTATCTAATAACCCAAGAGACCTATGAGATAAAAAAAAAATCAACTTCAACATAAACATTAGTGATACTCAAACTCAAAGTTGCACTCTGACTCATTGAGTCATTAACACAGTATATTTGACCATTAAAAGTAAAATGGTAGCAGTCTTTTCACCTTGGTCCCAATTCACAGGCGTTCTTACTGGTACCAAACTATGGACACCGAACTAAAAAATAAAATAAAAAAATAAAACAATATGAAAAATAAAATACATTAAAATAAAATAAATAAACAATTATAATAAATGGATGGATGAACAATACAAATACATCAACTGGGAGGAAAGGTAATACTCAAGCCACATCACACATATGTCTCATGTAAAATCTTGTCTTTGAAGTCTAATAAAGTCAGTCCACGTCGACCATATATTGTTAAACTTATCATGTTGTGCCCTGAGGGAGTATGTCAGTTTTTCCATGGCGTATATTTGATGGACTATGTCTATCCAGTCCTCATTTGAGGGAGATTGGGGCTTCAACCACATGCGAGTTATAGCCTTTTTACCTGCAGCCAGCAGAGTTATCATAAGAGACCTGTCCTTCGAGTTTATCCCTTGTGGAATATTACATAGATACAAGACATCAAATCTAAAGGGAACAGCACAGTTAAACACTTCCTTTAAAGTTCGATGAATATTCTTCCAGAAAGCACCTAGCACTGGACAGGACCAAAAAATATGATAGTGATTTGCGTTGTTGGCCTGACATTGCCTCCAACAGCCTGAATTAGAAGTTCTATGTTGTTCCTGCTTTGGAGTGGCAAAGAAACGAACCAGACCCTTCCAACACAATTCCCTCCAAATGAGGGAACTTGTGGTTTTCCACTGTATCTGACAGATCCCACGCCACTCCTCCCCAGAGAGAACCCTATTACTCTCCCTGTCCCATTTCTCTTTAATATATAGAGCCCCTTCTGACTTTCTATTCGAGAAACAATTGTATATCCTAGAAACAATTTTAGTATTGCAGTCAGAGTCATAGGCAGATTAAAACATTTTCATTATTCCATCCTCCAAGTTTGCCAGGTTCACACCTCTCATGACTGTTCCTAAATAGTGTCGCATTTGGAGGAATCTGTAAAAATCGTGTTGCTCCAAATTATACTTTTCCCTCAAGGTCTGAAAGCTCTTTAATGCCCCCTTTTGTGTCAGGGTGAAGTAAGTTGTGATCCCTTTCTTAACCCAGACACTGAATCTTTTGTCACCCACATTTGGAGGAAAATCGCTATCAAAAGCGCACCATCTTAACAGTTTTGATATTCTCTGTATATTACACAGTTTTTGAGTTACCTTCCAAATTTTCAGGGGCAAAATAATAAATGGGTTCTCTCTGTCCAACAGGTATTTGATTAATGTTTAATCAGAAATAATAGCTTGAAGTGGGATCTTATCAGTCATTGCCAGCTCTAGTTCCCTCCACCTAGCCGAGTAGCTCGTAGCTTGGGTCACACCAACATATAAGAGCCCTCAGCTGTGCTGCATAATAATACTCCACCAAGCATGGGAGCCCCATACCCCAGATTCTTTCTTGAGTTGTAGTGTTTTATATTTAACTCTTGGCTTCCTGCCATTCCATATATATCTTGATATAAGTCTATCCCACTCCACAAACTGTTGAGTTGTTACTTCCACGGGTAAAGTTTGGAAGAGGTATAGCAATCGTGGCAGAATATTCATTTTGACTGATTCTACCCTTGAGCCCAAAGTTAGAAATGGAACAAGATTCCATCTTCTTATATCCGCCTCCATTTTGGAGTTTAGAGGGCCAAAATTGACGGTAGATAGATTTGCCAAGTTTTTTGGTAGGTATACACCCAAATATTTTATCGAATCATCGCTCCATTTCAGCCGGTATTTTTCGATTATATCCTTAGTAGGTTCATAACTAAAAGCAAGGGCTTGTGTCTTTGATACATTAAGTTTATATCCAGACATTGAGCCATATTCCTCGAGACAAGTCATCAATTCGGGCAGGGATTGAGCGGGTTGTTCCAAATATATCAAAATGTCATCCGAAAATAATGCCAATTTTTGTTCCCCCCCTACAGCCGAAATCCCCTTTATGTTCTGATTCTGCTGAATCCATTGACTTAGTGGCTCAATAAATATGGCAAATAAAAGAGGGGAGACAGCACATCCTTGTCTGCACCCTCACTGTAGATTAAGAGGCGCTGTAAGATCCCCATTCACTTAAATTCTGGCTGTTGGTTTGTCATACGTTTGAATCATTTTGATAAAATCTTCGTGGAAGCCAAATTTACCCAAAACTTTGTATAAAAATTTCCATCTAACTGCATCGAATGCTTTTTGAGCATCCAGACTAAGCAGGGCTGATTCAATTTTATTCTCTGTAACCTGTCGGATTATATGTAACGTTCTCCTGATATTATCCTGCGTCTGTCTCTGCTAAATAAAACCAGTTTGGTCGAGGTGGATAAGATCTGGTAGGCATCTTTCGAGTCTCCTTGCAATAATGGATGTAAACACTCTATGGTCCACGTTCAGAACACTTATGGGTGTCAAATTATCACACTCTTGCCTGTCCTTGCCCTCTTTAGGGATGAGGGAAATCACTGCCTCCCTCCATGAGGGTGGCATTTCTCATTTCCTAAGTACCCAATTGTAAACCCTTACCAATATAGGCGTCAGCTTATCTCTCAGCCCCTTGTACCATTCAGTGGTGAAGCCATCCGCTCTAGGCGAGCTACCCGTCTTCAGTCTGGTAAAAGCTAAATGTATTTCTTCAGATGTCACTTCGGCCTTCAGAATGTCATTTTGGGTATCTGTAACTTCTGGTAGGTGGAGCGATTTTAGAAAATTGTCTATCTGTAAGTCATTGTCTAATTCTTCTTGAGAGTACAAATTTTGGTAGGAAGATACCAGACACTGCTGGATAGTCACTGGGTTTTTTATTTTGTAAAAAGCACTATCTACCTGTTTTTTCTTTAATTTGTAAGCCAGCAGTTTAGATGCTTTGCCCCCTACTGCCCAATATTTCTTTTTCAGGAAAATAAGTTTCTATTGTGTTTCCTGTGTGTAAATTTCATCAATTTCCTTTTTCACTATTTTGATCTCTTGTTGAGTATTTGAGTCCATGTCGCCTTTATGTCGTCTTTGTAGCTCCTTTAATTTTGACTGCAGTTTATCCAATCTTTCCTGCCTAAGCTTTTTAATACGGGCTGAATGTGCAATAATATTTCCCCTCATGACTGCCTTGAACGCATCCCACAGCATGGGTGGCTCCACGTCTCCTGTATCATTCAGGTCCAGATAGGCTTGTACTTCCTCCTCTATTGCCTTTTTAATCTGTGGGCTATTAAGAATACTTGAATTAAGCTTCCATAATGTATGCCTACATTTTTGGTTCAAATCCACAGTGAGATACAAAGGGCTATGATCCGAAATATCAATATTTCCTATTTCACAACAAGTTATTCTATGTCTTTCTGTGTTATACATAAAGAAATAGTTCATTCGTGTATAAACGGAGTGGGGATGGGAGAAATGAGTTAAGTCACGTCCTGACGGGTATAAGTGCCTCCAAACATCAATGATTCCCATCTCTTGCATAACAGTGTTGATTTTCTTATTTATCTTTGTTTGTCTGGTACTCGGTCTCGATGAGTCAAGTTTTTCAAGTAGTCGGACATTAAAATCACCACCACAAATTAGGGTTCCCTCTGCCTCTGAGGCCATGATGTCAAATATGGGCTTATAAAAATCCCATTCACTGTTTGGGGGAGCATATACATTTAGCAAAGTAACCATAGTACCTTCCAGTTTGCCTTTAACCAGCACATATCTACCCTCTCTGTCTTTCCTCTCCATTATATGCTCATAAGCCAGACTTCTATTTATTAAAATTGCTACACCTCTTTTGTTGCCAGATCTATGAGATGACGAGTACACGTATTTAAATCCCAATCTCCCTAGTTTAATATGTTCAGTTTCATTCAAGTGGGTTTCTTGTAAAAAAGCAATTTGTGTTTTTTCTTTATTAAGTTTGGATAGTATTTTTCCCCTTTTAATTGGATTGTGCACTCCGTTTACATTAAACGAGGTAACCTTTATCCCTTGAATACTTTGCATATTTCCTTTTTCAGTTTAGTATTGTGTCCTGAGACTTTTGACCATTCCTTCACTTCAACAAAGAACTGTAATGAATAAACAGAACAGTGAACTATGAACATTGCGATTTTAGTTTTGAGGCCTCCACACACCAGGTCTGAATCATGACCTTAATAGAGCTGATGGAATTCAGCTCTGAGGGAAAACCTTTTACTGAAAGCAAAGGGCCCTCGTCGATGTTGGTGGCAGACAATACTGTGCACGTTTTATCCCCCCCCCCCCGCCAACTCTTCTGTCAAATATGAACCAAAAGTAGTACCTACCCGGTACAGAAGTAGAATTTAAAAGACAAACTAGTCAGACTAGACAAATTAAGTCACCACGGATTAAGGATGTCCCCTGTCAGTCTCTACCACAGCTTACAGTGGAGCAGCTCAAGTGTCCTTCTGTATGGCCTCCATATCTTGAATGAGACTGCGTGTCATCACACCTCCTCTGCGCTGGCCACTCATGCCAACTGTCTGCCAGCCCATTCGCTGTAGTTCTCTATTCATCTTTTCCTCCTCAGAAATGGACGTTTTAAACCCCAGCGGCAGCAGACCCTCAGCCGCCTCCCATGCTGAGTTGTATGTTTTAATACCGTCCTTCAGGTGGACCCTCAGCTTAGCCGGGTACGGAGTTTGAAACCGTATATTCTTCTCCTTCAGTTGTTTCTTTATGTCAGTGTACTCACGCCGTTTCTTCTGAAGAGCCGCAGAGTAGTCATGGTCCATGTAGATCCGTTTCCCCTTATATTGCAGATTTTTCATGCTCCAGGCTTTGGTCAGCAGCTGTTGCTTCTGTTGGTAGTTGACAAAACGCACAACGAGTGATCTTGGGGGTGCGCTCTCGTCCGCCGGTCTCTGTTGTAGGGACCTGTGGGCTCGCTCCAGCTGCAGGGGAAAGTCCGGCGGCATGTTCAGGAGCTCTCTGATAAACGTCTCAGTCCACTGCACCATGTCTCCCGACTCCGAGCCCTCAGTAACACCGTAAATTCGCAAGTTGTTCCTCCTTGTGTAGTTTTCTAACTCTTCGCATCTTTCCTCCAGCTGCTTCTCACGTCGCAACAGGTAGCCTAGCAGGCGAGTAGAGCGGGCCGATCCCTCTTCCACTTGGCCGATCCGCCTCTCCGCGTCGGACAGGCGGTCTCCCATTTTCTCCACAGATTGCTCTAGAGAGGTCATGGCCGATGTAATCTCAGACAATTTTTCGTTGTTCTCCCGCCTGAAAATTTTGAGCTCGGATAGTATTGCAGCGCTCACACTCTCTTCCTCCTCCGGTCCGGGCTCTGGGTCGGAGCTAACGTTAGCTTTAGCATGAGCTTCTCCGAGTTTACATTGTTGGAAGAAGTTAGACTTCGCCTCTTTGTTTCTGCCGTCGGGTCTTGGTTTTCCTTTCGAGTTTCTGCTCGTTCGACTCATTCCGGCACTAATAAGCCAATTCACGCCACTCTTGAATCGACAATTTTAGGGAGGGCAGCAGGTTCGGGTTAGGGAAGATCGCTGCCTCACCAAAAAGCAGCCGCCATGACAGTTGCCGAAACCGGAAGCCCACACTGCTATCTTAATGTCTGTCAAAGATAACCATCACATTTTTCCTCTAGCCCTACATCTTGTCCATCTCGCAATGTATACATCATTTCTTAGCTAAGTATCTTTTCATCTCAGGAATCTTTTGATGTGACATTTGTTTGTTTTTTATTTACATTTTCAGGAGGTACCTGTCACTTCCTGTTTCTGGCATATCACCCAAATAAAGCGAACGCATGTCCATAGACCAACAAATAGATACCAGCTATTAGAAATGCAAAGTCAAATTGTGAAAAGAGGTTCACTTCGCTATTCCCAAAGCTTTCTACTGTTTCCCATCAACGTGTTTAAGTGACCAAAGCTGAGCCTGTTTCACTCACTAATGACATGTGCATGTATTCTCTGTTCAAAGGTGGTCTCTGGTATCAGATGGGAATGATCTTTCTCAGGCAGACTCCTGATCGATGCCTTCGACCCAGCTGATGCTGTGATTAGTTTTAGTCTGAATTTCACAGACAGCTGATGTTTTCAGTGCTCCTTACATCTTGTCTGCAGTGGCCTTGACGTTGACATTAATGCTGTTCGCCGCAGTTGGTCCAAGTGATCTTCATTGAGGTCCTCTTTTTTATTGTATTAGCAGATCTTCCACCATAATTTCACAAACTCAAAAGTCTTCAATAGGATTCATACCAAGTGGTTGTCAAATCATGTAACAGCATGACAACATCTGACCAACAGTCCATTCCATCAGTTAATGCAGTGATTGTGCAGGTGGACAAGGTTTGCAAAAGAGTCACTCAATTTTTGATATGTACAACTGAGTTATACAACACAAATGCTTTCAGGAGTGACTTTTTTAAGTGAGCACAGTTTTCCCTGTTCACCACATCTCAGCTTTGTCTATGATGTCAGGCGTTTTAGCTTCACCTTCAAGCGTGACCGTTGAGACAGCTACAGACACGTGGTTTTCAGCTGTGGTCTAGCAACCTGTACCACCTGTGTCTTTGAGACAACTATTACCACTAAAGTGATCTTTACTGTTAAATACAAAGATTTTTGACATTGATGTGTTGCTGTTTTCATGATCCATCATGTTGTGATAATGTCCAACACTGCTGCTGCTGCTACTGCTGCTGCTGCTGCTGTTGTGAGAAAGAAAACAGTGCGAGTGTTGGGTCTCAGGGGTGCTATGAACTGTCTGGTACAAAAGCACTGTTTGTCTGTGACTCTCTGTCTCTGAATGTGTGTGTGTGTGTGTGTCTGAATGTCTGTCTGTATCTATGTCTGTGTCTGTGTGCGTGCATAATGTTGAACTTGTGCACTGTACAACATGTTAAATGCAAAACACACCAGACAAATTGTTCATCGCTCTTGAACTGGTTGTCTCAGTGAATATATTTAGAGTTGTTTCAGATGGCCACATTGGTTTTTATATATTTATTTATCTAAAAGAGCCTGCCTCTGCAGCACATAGCCACTGCTTAGGTTGAAACTGTGTTTCAGGGCCAATTTGTCTAGAAAACATACTTCAATACACCCACGCTTGTCTCTGACTAGGCCCATACACGGCATAGTCAGTGCAGTTTATTAGTCAGCCTGGAGTTTAATAAACAGAGCTCTTGTGTCTGTCGTCCTTCAATCCGAGTGATGAGAAAACAGTTTAGTTTTGTTAACAGATGTCATGGAAAAAAATCACAAAAAGTGGTATTGACGCTTTCAAGACACACTAAACCAAATAAAGAGACAGCTGAGGACAAGTGGAATAAATATGGCTTACTGCTTTGTTTTAAACCAACTTCCACTTTAGTTTTTTTGAGATTTATAGTTTTATTGTAATTTTCATCAGTTTATTACAAGAAACAATCATTGCATATACAGTATAGGACAGCCCCTTCATAAGAATAATACATTAGATTAAGTAAACTCATATCTAGTAGAAAGGGAGGCATGAGGAAGAGTTTGCAATGCACACATTTAAAAAGCAATTAAGGGATGCCAAGAACAGGCAAACGGCAGACAAAATAAGGTCATCAAATTAGGTAAATAAAGGTTGGAAAAATAGATAATTAAATAAAATTAATTAAAAAATTTTTTAAAAAGGAAAGAGTTTTTACAGTGGTACACAATAAGATTGAGGCACTTAAGACACTTATATATGAGTTGAACCACCATGGGAGCAATAAACGTTAAACCAGTTATTCCATTTCAACGTGTATAGGTCTACTTTGTTCATAAGTCTAAATGTCAGCTTTTCCAGTGCTGCCAGGTGACCGATCTGACCAAACCAGAGATCGACAGAGGGAGCCTTCGAGTTCTTCCATTCACACATGATTAGTTTACATCCCAGCATGAGCACTGTTTGGATCCACTCTGTATCTGATGAGCCCATACCCCAAAGAAGTGAGGGATCACCTAAGACAAATAGCTAAGAAGAGAAGGAAATATTGTGTCTCTGGATATGTTCAATCTGGGCACTAATTCTCAACCAGAATTCCTGTATCCTAGGGCAGTCCCATAGCATGTGCATCAGAGTGCCCTCTCCCCCCTGGCATCTCCAGCATAAAGGGCTGTACCTAAGGTGAACCTTGAATTGAATGAGTCTGGTTTTAAGGTCTCTGGACATCTTTTTGAAGTTTCTTAGCAGCAGCTTCCACTCCTCCTCTGTAAAAGCTGTGGCCAGATCAGATTCCCACACCACTCTAAGGGCAGACGCAGATTTATCCGAACAGCGCAGAAGCATTGAGTAGTAGTGAGATGCTTCATGTCCCAACCCAAACACCTTGAGCATCTGTGTGAGGAGATCTGCAGTGGGAGGATGTGTGGAGGGCGATCCGAATGTTTGGATAAGAAGATGTCTAATTTGCAGATAGCGCCAAAACTGATACTGAGGTAATGAGAAAGATCCCTTTAAATTGCTAAATACATTATAGTGCCACCCTCGTATAAATCCCCCAGTACCTTAATTCCTCTGTCATGCCACAATTTCCAGTAGACAGGTGAGTGCCCTATACACAACTTATGATTTAACCAAATAGAGACAGAGTGATGACAGTGTGAGTCAAATATGCACATAGCTGCAACTCTCTTCCACAGCTACTGCATATGAGATAGAATTGGGTGGGTTTGCACATCAGCTTTCAGCTTAGTTGTGACGAAATGGATAGGGTGGAGTGGTTTACACAGGGAGCTCTCAATAGCATACGGGGGGGCGCTCATTCTGGGGGCAGAGACCACTGAATCATGTGTCGGAGGCCAAAGGCAAAGTGATATAAAAAGAGATTTGGAATGCCAAGTGCCCCCTGATCAACTGGTCTCTGTAGCTTTCTTAAGTTCAGTCTGGGGTGTTTACCACTCCAGAGAAATGTATTACATAATCTATCGAATTGTTTGAAATATTTAAGGGGAATGCTGATGGGAAGTGACTGTAGCAGATAGTTAAATTTAGGCACACAGTTCATTTTAAGGACATTAGCTTTCCCCCACAGAGAGAGATGGAGAGGGGTCCATCGCTCAATATTATTCTTTAGTTTATCCAAAAGGGGTTCAATGTTGATACTTGCAAGATCCGACAGTAGCAGGGGGATTGTGAGACCGAGATACTTAATGCCCCTAGCGGGTATGGGTGTCACGATTCTCCAAATCCTCGATTCGATTACATTTTTGATTCTAAGGTCACGGTTCGATTTGATTCTCAATTTTTACATTTTTTTAAAGCACAGGTTGCTATGCCATTTTTAGACTAGACTGTTATGCAATATAATATCTGACCTTTGTTCGCATTGTACCACACTACACACAAATTTAAAACATTTATTAACAACATAATGAAACAATAACGTCTATCTTAAGTCAATTGGAAACTTAAACAAAATAACCTGCCATCTAGTTTCTGCAGAGCTTGCAAACTGTGGCTTTTTTTTCAGGAATAGGGCGGTGTGAGGTGTGTGCGCGTAAGGTGTGAGTGGGCGAGCGAGAGTGAGGGAGCGTGCAGACACTAGTGAATGAATGAGAGAGGAAGGAGAACCGAAAAGAGTAGCTGTAGTAGCGACAGCAATAAAGTGTACAATATAGGCTACAGTTTGGCTGTGAATAAAGGCGACGGCTCCTTAAGATACAGCAAAGCTCCCTGGTATCATTTCCCGACCAGCTTAACACGTGAAAGGGGTTCACCCCGCAGGTAAACACAAACATCGGCCCTGGAGGAAGTCATCTCCCCTGTGCTTCCCGACCACGGTCCAGGAGCCCAACAGGAATGGTGTAACACCATGCTGTCGTTTGAAAGGCTGTAGCTAATAGCTACTGGTTTAGCTAGTAGCTAGAGGAGGTTGGCCAGTGTTGCCAGATCAGATTGACAGTTTCCAGCCCAATCAGATCTTAGAACCCGCCCAATCCACTAAAAACCAGCCCAAATCACGAAGTTGCCAGACACCCTTGTGTGTGTGTGGGGGGGGAGAGAGAGAGAGAGAGAGAGAGTTATGCTTCTCGCAGTTAGCCGGGGGGTGGGGTTGGCGCTTTTCAGTTCTATTTAACTTGCTCCTCCAGCGCTCCTGATGGGCTCCCGCAGTTCAGAGTGCTGTTTTCACAATATTAAAAACTCGACAAATGTGGACAAAAGCAGCCCAAATTTTATTCACCCGCCCAATGTATTTTTTTCCCGCCATGTGTCAACGAAAGTAGCCCAATTGGGCGGAAAACCGCCCAATCTGGCAACACTGAGGTTGACTCGCAGCGCTTCAACACGGGTGGTTTTTTTTCCACTCGACAAACCGATGTGACGTGACGTGGGGGTGTGGCAGCATCGACGATCCCATTTTTTTATTCGAAGTCCGAGATTGTAAATTAATTTCGGTAAATCGAAATCATGGCACCCTTACTAGCGGGCCATATGAAGTTGCCGGGTGCAAACATGTTGTTGGGGCAGTAAGCTGTAAGGGGAATTGCGTCCGATTTTTCCCAATTCACCTTGTACCCTGACAATTTAGAAAAACGGTCAATAGTAATAGTAGACATGGGAGAGACTGTTCAGGTTCAGTTATAAGAAATAATGTGTCATTAATACATCATTAATTTATGCGTGGAGTCGCCTATCCAGATACCAGGGAAGTTGGGGTCTTTACGCAAAGCCGCTGCCAGGGGCTCAAGCGCTATAGCAAAAATCAGGGGACAGCCCTGTCTCATCCCCCTGCCAAGCTCAAATGGTTGTGAGAGAACACCGTTAGCTAGGACTGATGCTCTAGGGTGAGTGTACAAAAGATTAATCCAACCTAAGAATTTTGTGCCAAAGCCAAAGGACTCCAGGGTGTAGAACAGATACCGCCACTCCAACCTGTCGAATGCTTTCTCTGCATCTAAGGAGGGAGCAACTGCGGGGGATCCAGGTTTGCTACTGGATGTATCAATGAAGTGATCACTTTACTGAGTCGCCCTGAGAGGATTTTAGCTAGAATTTTACTCTCACATCCAATCAGGCTGATAGGCCTGTAGCTTTTGCAGTCAAGGGGGTCCTTGTCTTTTTTAAGTATTAAGGAAATCATGGCTTCAGACAGAGAGGGAGGTAGGCTGCCCCTGTCCGCAGCCTCACAGAACATATCTAGATGTAATGGGGAAAGTTCATCTACGTAAGCCTTATAAAACTCGTCAGGGCCCGGGGCTTTACCGGACGGGAGACTACGAATGGCTTCCGCTATTTCCTCCACAGTAATTGGCTGATCAAGTGAGATCACCTGATCCTCTGACAGGGTGGGAAGGCCAAGGGGAGTCAGAAACGCGTTGAGTTCCTGCCTGTCAACTTGGGACTCGGATGAATAGAGCTGATGTAAAAATCCCTAAACGCTCCGTTTATCTTCCCAGGGTCTGTTAACAGTACATCTCCCTGTACTCTTAGGGCTGGAATAGAGCTTTAGAGCCTCTTTTTCCTTAATGTATCTTGCCAGCATGCGTCCAGCCATGTCCCCTTCTACAAAGAAGCCCTAAACAGTGCAAACTCAGCTTTATGGGATAATATGGCATTAAATTCGAATTTGAGTCTGGTTAGGGTGACCAAATTTGTAGAAGATGTATTGTGTTTAAAAACTTTCTCCGCTATGTTAACTTTTTTCTCCAACTCCAGCTGCTTAGTGATGCTAGTCTTTTGTTTGAAGGAGGCAAGTTGAATGATATGGCCCCTGGTGAATGCCTTTAAGGCTTCCCAAATTATGCCAGCGGAAATTTATCAACTCAAAATCGCTCTTCTACAGAGGAATACAATTTCAGAAAACAAAACTTGGCAATACTTAACTGTGGGACAAGACAAGGCTGTGAACAAGGCTGGAGGTATTCGACAGGACGAACGAAATACTCTGGCAACGCGGACAGGGGAAGACAAAGACTAAATACACATGAGGGGAGGGAGCACAGGTGGAAACAATCAGGGATCAGGGGAGACAGGCCAGACCAGTGACACAAGAGGAAGGGCAAGTGACCTGAAACGAGAGGAGAGTTACCTTTCAAAAAAAACCATGAAATTCACAAGACAAAAAAAACCAAGACAGGACCTCCCTCACCGCGGTGTGACAATCTTTTTGTTAAATCCTATTATTGTCTACTTTTTAGTCTCATACAGCAACAAAATATATAAATAAACAGTGCATCTCTTGGTTAAATTAAGTAAACTAATGTTCTTGGTTTAGGTTGTTCCTGGTTAAAATAAACAATTTCCAGTTGTAGATTTTATCTAGCTTAAGTGCTAATATCTCAGTTTGTGCATCTGAACTTTAGGTTGTGTTCATTTCTCAATGTCAAGTGGTAAAAAAAAAAATACTTTGGGAATCCATCTTATTCAGTACTCAGGCAATGTACTGTACTAGTGTTGAACATTTTCAAATGAAACCCACCAATATTGCAAAACAAACAAAATCTGAAAACATTGCCTCAAAAAACCTCAAAAGTGCAGCTATTATTTCTCTTAGACAAACGTGATTGGTCAGCTGTTATAGAAGATCAATTGATCATGTTGAACTTAATGTGGAAGCTTTTTTGGGGTGCTCTGCCCACAGTTTCACCCGCTGACTGATTGATTGACTCATTTCTCTCGTTTGTTCCAGCTCTATGATAAGATCAACACTAAGTCGTCTCCACAGATCAGAAACCCCCCCAGTGATGCCGTGCAGAGAGCCAAAGAGGTGAATAAACACAAAAACACATTTTCTCTTTTCCACAATCACACACTGACTTTGCATACATACAACAAATATATATGCATCTGTGTAAACACAAGCATATACACAATGCATGCCATGTTTGTCATGTTCCTCTTCATGTGATGTATGCATTAACAAAGAATTGAAAATGCTGTAAAGATGACAGACTCAGTAGTTGCTGGCCTCTCTCTTGACCACCTTCACCTCACACTTCTGTCAGTGCTCAAGCTATATTAATCCTTGTAGCCTCTTACTTACTAAAGTCCCTGCTGGTGTGGATTTTTCTGCTCACCTGCTCTGTTCAGTTAGGGGTTCTCAGTGTAGGGTCTGGGTACAACCAGAGTCCCTCAAGATGGACATGGGGAATAGTGACTCTAAACCTTGGAGATAATCTTGATTTCAAAAAATGTATACTACTACTATGTAATAATCAAAACTACACAGCATGGGGCAGTATTGCCTTTGTCATACTATTTGAATTTAAGGGTCTATTTGATGAAAACCTATAAGACATACAGACCACACACTAGTAATATATTATAACTAGAGTGTTTTTTTAATATAGCTCTCTAGAACATTGAACAGGTGATCATGTCTTGCTCTTTTCTGAAATGCCATTAATATCAGTTTAATGTAATCCTGACCCTGAGTCTCAATATTAAATTTGATGGAAGTCACCAGTAAAAATCTGCTTAGTCAGTTTCTGAAATATTGCCCAAACTGGGGAGTTTTTTGCTTTTAGGAGGTCCACTGTCCAATATGACTGGATCTGGATTATACTTGACACAAGGGGTTAATGGCAGTCCAGCCATGGATTACTAAAGTGTAGGTTGTGATTGTTATAGGCTGGGAGCCAGGTCCACCCCTCAGGATGTTTTTTGCTACCTTTTTTTCACTATTATTTCCTGTTATCCCACATTGGGCCATCGCAAGTTGACAACCTCCACTCCCAACTCGGGGCTGTTTGGCCTCAGGGGCCAAAAAAAACAATTTTTGAGAAAAGCGTCCGGCGAAATGATGTAATTGCATATATTAGGGTACTGCAACTGCATAAATGGTCAGATAAGTCTGAAATGTTGCATGGTGTATCCTGACACATAGGGGAAACTATCAGAATAATATTCTGGGGCTTACTGCCTTTCTGTTTTCAAATATCACCCTCAGTTTCTCCCAAAAGACAAAAAAATGTGTGTCCGCCTGACAAATTGTCATCAAAGGTGATCATTTCCAAGCATTTTATTGTACATATCACTGCCTTACATGGATATGAAAAACTTCCCACATTTGTAGGCTTCAATTTAAGTCCAAGATGTCCTTTCTATCTAGAAGATTAAATCTGCTATGACCAACGTCTCCAGTGTAGCTCAAATTGGAGAAAATGGAAATTTCAGCATTACCCTTCCAAATGGGATTAAGCATTTTTTTGTTGCATATAAACAATATCTTAAACATGAGTTGAGACTTGATTTATGTACTGCTATACTTTCTGAAGTTAATTACATGAAAAGTGAATAATGTTACACCCCCAGGTGGACCAGGGTATCAGGATGCAACATAAAACAACAGATTAAGCAAAGGAGGGTTCAGTCACACAAAACCTGGTACCCAAATAAGAGATTTATTGAAGAACAAAGTCCAGGCAACACAATGAATAACAATGACTCAAGTGTGCAGTCTGTTATCAAGAAGCCAACCATCAATACAGTATATCCAAACCAAATGCCTCACATCACAACAGTCAGAGTCAGAGTAGTATGCCAAGTCATCAACTGTCAACATCATCTGTGATATGGGAGACAGACTTATTAACATCAATCAGCTGGCTGAAGATTACTCAGAGGAGCACATTTCAGCTCTCCTGGCCTTGTACGCGTTCACTAGTGCTGACTGCACATCAGCATCCAAAGGCAAAGGGAAGGTGCGACCGATGATGATTCTGAATCAGAACTCAAAGTTTACCCAGATCTTTGCTGAAGTGGGGAACTCTTTGGAGCTCGATGAGCGGATTCTCAGTGATGTTGAGTTCACCTGTCGCCTCAATGGTTTCAGTCGTCGAATCAAGAAGGTTGATGAGGCAAGAGAGATTAGAGTCAAGAAAATGTGTGGCTCAAACCTTGAGCTTCAACAGGGTATTTCCGTTGACCTCTCCACCTTCCCATCCTGCAAGAGGGTCCTCTGTGTGTCAACTTCCAGGTATGTGTCTGGAAGAGGGCTCACGAGCACCGCCCGGGGATCCCATCCCCTCTCGACCATGGATTTCATATAAAGACAGAGACTGGCAAGCTAAAACCACTACGGTTTGAGGGCGATGTCATCTCCAAAGCCTTTGTCGATGTTTTGGCAGAAGAGGAAAAAGATGAAGATGACTAGCAGATGAACTCCATAGAAATATGGATGATGAGGAGGAGGAGGAGGAGGAAGAGGAGGAGGAGGAGGAGGAGGAGGAAGAAACTGATGATTAAAATCCAGTTCTGTCATTTTACTTTATTGTCAGCTAATGGATCTCAGCACATAGACTTCACACTTTTTTCTGTGCAGAGCAGCCAAACTATATTAGAATCCTCACACCTACTAGGTTAATTTCATGAACACATTGAGGACACATCCTGGATCAGAGAAATGGTATCAGTGTAGCTAGACTACATACCCCAGACAACTGCTGCCACACCGAGAAAGCAATAATAGAGACTTCATAAATAGATCTTCATGAATAAGTCTTCTGGGACATATTCTACACTAATACAGAATGGTAAGAAGCTACAGCATAGATAAGCAGCAAAAAGGTCTAAGAACCAAGAAGTGTTTTATTTTATGTTTGAGCTGTATTTTAGTGTCTCCATTTGGCTATATAAAGTGTATCTATAGTCAGGCTTCCCACACATTTTCATGGACAACATTTCGCTACTTTACTCCAACTGCTAATTATTGTATGAAAACGAAACAGTAAACCTTTTTCAGTCTCTAATAGTTGGTTATTAATATGTTCATATTCACTTTAAATACTTCAAACTACAGACAGAGTCAATGCATTGTTCTATATTTAAAAAAAAAAAAGCTTTACAAGCACTTTCATCAATCTGGCACTGACTTTCATCAATCTGGCACTGGCTTTCAAGCATGAGAGAAAACAGAAATTATCGTACTATCAGTGTCAAGACAGTGCATCAATAGTAGATAATGCACGTCTGAAAAACAATGTGGCAACACGTAGGCTTAAGCTCAGACTTGTATAATAATATTTCTTAAAATTTCTTTCAAACATCAGGTAAATGTATGTCAACTCAACAAAATATACCATCATGATTTGTTTGAAGGGGTGGTTGTAGCTCAGCGGGTAGAGCAGGTCGGCTAGTGATCGCAAGGTCGCTGGTCAAAATCCCAGCTCCAGGCTGAGCTGAGCTGCATGTTGAAGTGTCCTTGAGCAAGATACTGAACCCCAAATTGCTCCTGATGTGCAGTTGGCACCTTTGCATGGCAGCCTCTGCCATCAGTGAGGGCCCTGCGATGAGCTGGCGACTTGTCCAGGGAGTACCCTGCCCTCGCCCAGAGACAGTTGGGATTGGCTCCAGCAAAACCCCCCGCGACCCCATAAAAGGGATAGAGCGGTTACAGACGATGGATGGATGGTTTGTTTGAACTCATCACCCAGGTCTACTCCTTCATTTTTTTTTCATTTCTCTTTAATGTCCTTGCCTAAATCTGACAGGCTTGCCCTCTTGTTTTTTGGTGAGTGCCGCAGGCTATATGACTTAACAATAAATGTCATATTTCGTGTCGTCTCTGCCTTCTCTGCAAATTCATCAGCAGACCGCTCAAGTTGTTGAATGTCTGATTCAAGTCGTTTTTTTCTTGTCATCAAGGTATGCAACATACCTTTGTCTAGCACACGAAGTAGACATCTGAAGCTTCTTGGTGATGATGACTTTCTCAATGCCACCAGTCCAGCAGCCCTGATGCTTTCAACAATGACCCGCTGTGCAACTACTGACTCTTCCTTCATATTCCCCACCATGACTTGCTTGTTCACTGAAAACACTCACTCCACACTGGCTTGTCCATGGGACATGACCAAGAGAATATGGATCACATCCCAAAGACTTCTCCAACCAGACTGAGGTGCAATGGTCTTGTGGAGCAGCACGTCAAGATGGTCAGACTTGTGTTCAGAATTAGCAAAAGCAGGAGATGCAACATCAAGGAATTCTCTGAATTCTTGTAACACTTTGTCACAAATTGATGCACTCACTTGGCTAGCAGCAACCAGGGTATGGAGGACTCATTTCATCTTCTCCACACACAGTTCCTTCTTGGAAACCATAAGCCAAGGGTCAAGACACTGCATATTTCTTACCAGCAGGTAAGAATGCTGGTAAGAATCTCTATGATTTTGCTTGTGCTTCTGATGGACATTCCTGCCACAAATCCAACGTCAACTTTGGTATCATCCTTGTGGAGGGAACATCAGTCTTTGAAAAGCCAGTACAGACTAGACAGAGCATGTTCATTGTCCCAGCCAGAGATTTGTTCACATCACCGAGAACTTCTTTCTGTAGCATGTCAAATATTTTCCAATTGACATGAGGACCATCCATCGACAGTTGAGCAAGATTTTTCACTCCAATCCCATCAAGGACGGGAATAATTTTGTCAGCAACATCACGTGCAGTTGCATGACCAAAAAAACTCAGAGCCAACATACCGTGTCCGCACCTCTCCACCATCCCAAATGCGAACATGTAAGTCCATCTGTTTCCGTTACAATTCATGGTTCCATGACTCATCAAATAGATAGATAGATAGATAGATAGATAGATAGATAGATAGATAGATAGATGGAATTACTTTAATGATCACGGACAGGGAAATTATTTTGTTACAGCAGTAGTGTGTCCGCAAATAAAACACTAAATAGAAGGCAATATATACATGGTGTATATATACAATGCACAGTGTGCTATAAACAATAAACAATAACAATATATACAACAAAAAAAAATATGCAAAAGATATTATAACCAATAATAATATATACAAACAGTAGAGAGACCAGAGTTCTCTGTCAGGCAGAGGTGAGAGAGTTGTTGTATAAAGTGATGGCTTGTGGCGGGAAAGATTTCCTGTATCTATTGCTACAACAGCGAAGCTGAAGCAGCCTTCCGGAGAAGGTGCTCCGCTGTCTGACCAGTGTAAGGTGGAGAGGGTGGAGAGGATTATCCATGATGGATAACAGTTTTTTCAGTGTCCTCCTCTCCACCACAGCCTCCAGAGTGTCCTGTTTGCAGCCAATCACAGAGCCAGCCTTCCTGATCAGTTTGTTGAGTCTGTGGGTGTCACTGGCTCCGATGCTGCTTCCCTAACAAACTACAGCAAAGAAAAGTACACTGGCCACCACAGACTGATAAAAGATCTCCAACATCTTGCTGCACACGTTGAAGGATCTCAGCTTCCTCAGGAAGTAAAGTCTGTTCATCCCCTTCTTGTACACAGCTTTAGTGTTAGATCTCCAGTCCAGTCTGTGGTTGATGGTAACACCAAGGTACTTATAATCCTCCACCGCCTCCACATCCTTTCCCAGAATGCACAGTGGTTGGAAAGCCGTCTTCCTCTTCTTCCTGAAATCTATCACCATCTCTCTGGTCTTGCTGATGTTCAGCCGCAGGTGATTCTGTCCAGTCCACTCCACAAAGTTGTCCACCAGTGCCCTGTACTCCTCCTCCTGTCCTTCACTTATACACCCAACAACAGCCGAGTCGTCAGAAAACTTCTGCAGGTGACACGACCCGTTGTTGTACTGAAAGTCAGTGGTGTATAAGGTGAACAGGAAAGGAGACAGACACCCCTGTGGAGCTCCTGTATCACTAACCACCGCATCAGACAGAACACTGCCCATACGGACAAACTGTGGCCTGCCTGTCAGGTAGTCAGTAATCCAGGAGATCATTGTGTCGTCTACACCCATCACCCGCAGCTTCTCCCCCAGTAGCAGTGGCTGAATGGTGTTAAAAGCACTAGAGAAATCAAAGAATGTGATCCTCACAGTGCCTCCTCCACCATCCAGGTGCGAATGGGATGTTGCAGCAGGTAGATGACAGCGTCATCAACTCCCAAGTGGGGCTGGTAGGCAAATTGCAGAATGTCTAGCAGGGCTCTCACCTGCGGCCTCAGGTTGGCCAAGACCAGTCTCACCAGCACCTTCATGACGTAAGATGTGAGGGCCACTGGTCGGTAGTCATTGAGGCCCGATGGTGTCGACTTCTTTGGAACAGGAACCAGGCAGGGCGTCTTCCAAAGCACCGGTATTCTCTCCTGACCCAGGCTCAGGTTGTAGAGGTGTTGTAGGACAGGAGACAGCTGGCTGGCACATGTCTTCAGGATCCTGGGGCTGATACCGTCAGGGCCTGCAGCCTTCTGCTGGTGGAGTCTCTCCAGCTGTCTCCTAACCTGGCCTGCAGTCACAGTCATGCGGGGAGGCTGCTGGTGTCTTCAGTGGAGGCCGAGGAGGTGGAGGAGGTGGTGAAGGTGGAGGAGAAGGAGGTAGAGGAGGAGGAGGTGGAGGAGGAAGAGGTGGAGGAGGAGGAGGAGGAGAAGAAGGAGAGGTGCTGCACAGGAGAGCTCACATCAGAGGAGTGAGGGGGGAGGGGAGGAAGCATTTGGGGCAGTGAGGGTGTGTGGGGGTCTGGAGGTGTCAGGGAGACGACAGAAGGCTGTGAGCTGAACCTATTGAAGAATCTGTTCAGCTCGTTTGCCCTCTCCAGGCTGCCCGATGACTGTCTGCCGCTCACCTTACACCCAGTGATCTGCTTCATACCAGTCCACACATCCCTCACATTGTTCTGCTGGAGTTTGGCCTCCAGCTTCCTCCTGTAGGGGTCTTTACAGGCCCTCAGCATATCCCTGAGTTCATGCTGCACTCTCCTCAGTTCTTCCCTGTCTCCAGACCTGAACGCCCTCTTCTTCTTGTTAAGAAGAGCTTTCAGGTCATTGGTGATCCACGGCTTATTATTAGGGAAGCAGCGTACAGTCCGGGTTGGCATGGTGGTGTGTTTACAGAACCTGATGTATTCAGTGATGCAGTCGGTCATGCTGTCCAGATCCTCTCCATGTGGCTCAACAAGTGCATCCCAGTCTGTCGACTCAAAGCAGTCCTGTAGTGCGTCAGCAGCCTCCTGAGTCCACCTCCTCAAGCTCCTATTGTGGACAAGCTGCCGCTGAACAAATATTACATCATTTCACTGGACGCTTTTTCCAAAAATTGGGTTTTTTGGCCCCTGAGTCCAAACGGCCCCGAGTTGGGGGTGGAGGTTATCAACTTGTGATGGCCCAATGTGGGATAACAGGAAATAATAGTGAAAAAAAAGGTAGCAAAAAACATCCTGAGGGGTGGACCTGGCTCCTGGCCTATTATTTCAATGTTCCATTTAACACGGTGATGGCACTACAGCAGCTCTTGCATTCTTTCATTTACTTTGTGATTTAAAGGAACAATGTCAAGGTAGGCCTGCCCCCGTCTTCTTTTATTCACTGTGATAGCGAGAGGAGGCCGTAGCAAGCAGTAGGTTTGTTGTGGAGGTAGCTGTGTTATACAACAGAGCCAGTGTGTTATTACCTATTGGTTTGCGACTACTGTTCAGAAGCCTCAAAAGCCTCAAGTATGGTATAAGAGCTGTTGCAATCCGATTATTTGGAGCCAGAAGTGACCATATGTCAATGACAGGACGGATACGCATCACTACACCTGTATCCTAATTGGATCTGACTGAGAACCCAAGCACATACCATGGTAGCAACTTGTCAAGGTAGCCACATCCTTGCTCATGAGACTATAAACTCATTGGGAAACTTTTTACTTAGGTCATGTATTAAGTAAGAGGCAGGGTCAATTTATTATAAGCATACACTTCTTTTTGAATCCAGTAGTTGCCCCTGCTGGCAATTATAAAGAATTTAGATTTGATGCACATCTTTATTGGCTTTTACGTTTATGGAATCCAGACCTGATATTGACATCTGTCCTGAGTGATC
The DNA here is from genome assembly GCF_900880675.1 of Sparus aurata. NCBI lineage: Eukaryota > Metazoa > Chordata > Actinopteri > Spariformes > Sparidae > Sparus > Sparus aurata. Next base: position 701,552 of record NC_044195.1, on the reverse strand, counting down.
AATCTCAAGTGGACAGTTTCAAGCTCATCAGTTCACACCTGGCATTAACTTGCGACTCGAGTGACCATTTTCCATCAAATTTCATTTTCCTTCTATATGCAATTTGATACGGGCCAAACAAAAACAACCTTTGCTCAAAGTTAGAAATATCTTGTAAACAAAATGAAATATCATGTATGGCATTGCTGAATTTACAAGAAGGCCCAAATAGTTAAGAATGTGTTGTAGAAAGTATTTCACAAAGTTTATAATCTAATCTCATCTCCTGACTAGGGGTGGGCGATATGGGCAAAAAACAACATCTCGATATTTTGGGGGATTTTGGCGATAACGATAATTAGTCGATATCCTTTAGAATGTGATTGGAATTGTCTGAGTTAGGGCTTGTGTCCACCAAACGTGTTTTTAGTGCTGAGGGCTCTCAAAAACTCTTTTTTTCGAGTGCTCAGCGGTGTGAAAAGTTGAACAGATTTCAACTTGAAGGAAAACACTTGTTTATTTTCTTTAAACTTTAGCATTCAAGTACAAGTAAAAGAAAGACTCTCCATTTTTGTACTTTTGAACTCGATAACTGAACTACAATGTAGGAATATTGAATTCTGTAAACATTCAGCTGTGCTGCAGTGCAGACAAACAAGAGCATATGATAAAATAAAAACAGTAGCATTTGTAACAAAGTACTCTATGCATATTTTGAGGATTATTGGGCATCATCAAGTCTATCTTATGGCCTTATTAAACAAATGACTAATTTCAAGTTCCATCCAGGATTGTACAACAACAACAAAAAAATCCAAAAAAGACATTTGCTAAAAAGCTTCACTAAGGGTTTTCTCAAATATTGTACAAAAATATAGAGATTTGTTATTATTATTATTTTTTAAAATTTATATTTTATTTGACAGGGACAGTGCATATTAATAAACATTTCTGTAAATATACCAGATTTAGCCAGAAGGCTAGTTTTCATCTGCAGTCCCTGGCCAGATGTAACAATAGGCTCCCTAAAAGGCAAATAACAAGAAGGGTTTAAAAAAACAACACATTAACTAAGATAAGAACAACACTTTCTGATAAAACATTAATCATAACCACATAACCTGTAAGTATTCAATAGTTCACGGCATAAAATACATAAAGCATGCAGGACAAACAACAGTCAGTATCAGACAAATTCAAATAAAGGTAAATACAGAGAGGCATGCGCATCACATACAGGCAGTAGCCCACCAGAGCAGACAGTACATGCAGGACAACATACAGCAACATTGCATAAAAACAAAAACAAAAAAGTAAACAACAACATGCATGTCTGTCAGTCATAAACAAACAAAAACAAAACAAAACAAACAAACCAAAAAAAAACTAACGAAACCAAAAAAAACAAAAAAACAAAAAAAACAGCACATAAGAACGAACTACATGGACGACCTAAGCAAGCAGGACAAAATCACGGACACACTGACACAAGAAGGCAACAGCAGGGGGATCAGGTTCAGTGCTGGCAGGTCATATTATCAATAAACCACTGTTTCAGATTGGAACTAAAGGACCGATACATGTTTAGATCTCTGATACATGTTGGGATGTTGTTCCATTCTCGTGAGGCTATGACAGACTAAAGGTCAGTCAGCCTCGTCAACGTCAGTCCGGGGGGGACACGGACGGACGGCCAGTTATCAACTCCCTCAGCCGGGGGACGGACAGACGCTCATCGCCGTCACCGTCACGCGCGGAGTACAGCAGTGCTGAACTAGCGGTATAGCAGTGCAGCACCACTGTTCCACCGTCTCGGGAGAACCCTGCTTAGGCGGGAGGCAAAAATGCTTGGGTGCCGCGCCTAAGCCATATAATGGCAGGGAAAACCCTGATTACAGCTATGGACACATGCCAGAAACTTTGCAGAGCTTTGAACAAATAACATTCTAGGCTAACGGTTCACTGATTAGGCTACTTCAGATTATGAGCCAAAAACACCAGTCTGTCCACAGCCCTTTTTAGATAGAAAAGGCGGCACATTTGCTCCAAGGTTAGGGCGGCAATGTGCTGCCCTGTCATTCTAAAATATTCCTCCTTTTCCAAAAGCCACCTCTGGGGTTGGTGTAAACATGTGACGTGACGTGAAGCTCGAAGTTCGGCTGTGAACGGTGACAATGAATTTGTCTTCAAAATAAGAGCGTTACATTTTACCCCATCGGAGTTTAGAACTGGGTTCTGAGCGGGGGGCTTTTAATTTGAAAGTAGCGACCGTTCCTAGCTTGGCGCTAGCTAACAAGCGGACACAACAATCATCTGAAGTACTGGTAGCTTCAGGGACTGGAGGCGCCTGCATTTTCTCTCTGCCATCACAAGGCGCTGCTAAACTGTTGCAAGGAGGATGCTAGCGAGAGGTCATGTGATCACGTAGGCCCACTAGTGTGTGACTGAATCCTGCCATGCTGCAGAGAACGATGCTGCACCGTGTATTAAGTGGATGTGAGGAGTTTCCGGGTGCATTTCAATATTTTTGGTGAAGTAATTTAAATACTCGATAATGGAAATTTGCACCTCGTCAAACAACAATGACGATATTATCGCAAACGATTTATATCGCCCACCCCTACTCCTAACTCCATAATTGAGCAATTATTTTTTCAGGGAGTCTTTTAGTCTGGACTTTATTCACTGGTGACAAAGGAGTAGCCTATATTGGTTAATGTTTACTGTATACTGTAAATTCATCATGTTGACCATCAATTAAATGTTGTCTTGTCTCATAAATGAAATTTGAAAGATGAAATCAGGTGAAACAGTGTGTTCAAACAGCTGTTACATTTAGACAGGTAAGAGGCACTTCAGACACAGAAGCAGACAGGCTGGTACAACGATGCTGCCACAAACGAACAGCATCTTACTGTATTGCATTTAATGCCTTGTGTCACAGAGGATGTCAGTAGAAGGTCCTTCATTGTGACCCAGGACACATGTGCGCATGTGTAAATAAAATGGTCACATGTAGCCCAGACCACCTCTTGACTGATCTGAAATGCATATCACAGGCATTCACATCTGTACTTACAGCTGTCCACTTGTGATCAAATCGCTCAGAATGGATGTTAGTACCAAATATGAAGCGGGTCTATCACTGTTCACTTTGATGTCTCTGGGGTGCAGCGATACCACCTCGAGGAAGCCCACACAAACATGTGAAACCAGTGTCCAGACCTTCTTGTCTTGACACCCGATCTCCTCATTAGATGCTGCTGGATGAAGCGAACACACACCCCAACAGTGCTCTAACAGCATTTCTGTTACAGAGAGCTACATTATGATCTCAATAGTCTGACCCTGGCTATGTTGAGTTCTCACACACGCTCTTGCTTTGGGTTGGTTTGTTTAACTCTCATTGTAGCTGGTGCTTCACGAGCAGTGGTGTGTATTGTGAATGTGTCTGTGTGCCCTATGCATACAGGCGGCTACACATAATGTTGTTGTGTTTTATGCTGTGTGCTTGGTTGAGGGAACAATTAAAAAGTTTGAGGGGTGAGGGCTGACATCTAAAATCCTAGCACTTTTAGGACAGAGAAAGCCTTTTAGAGGAGCCGAGCTCTATTTTACGTGGCTTTGGTGTATGTCAAAGAGACCTAGCTAATTAACACAGCTCTGGTAGACCATGTTCAAGAGGTTCATGTGTGCTTATAGAGTCTGGTTGACGTTTTCCTACTTAAATCAGTATTGATGGATCAAGAGTGGAGCCACAACAGATGCGACACTGTCTGGCTGTGGGGGAGTACAACAGACTTTTTAAATTTTCTGTGTGTTGTATTAGGCCCTACAGACACCTCAGCAACAGAAACACACTACACTCTTATAAGCAAACCAGGGCCTTACTGTAATCATGTCAGACCAGAAAGTTTGTCCTAGTCAGTCTAAACTTCTTAAAGTGAAAAACACAGGAATAAAAAAATGTTTTCAGTCTTTTATATGTAGGGAAGTAATCTAATCATACCTGCTCCAGGAATGAACGGACTACAGCTTTGTCTTCAACTTTTTGGAGTTTCCAGCTGCAGATGATGGGACAAATGAAGACACATTCTGGAAAGTCATTCTTCGGACTTTTTTATTAGCTTTTTTATCCGTTATTGTGGTAATAACATGAATGCAACAAAAATTATATGTTGTTTTAATTGCTGAGATTGTTTCAACAACACTTTTATAGCTTTTTCTACTATATAATGCTTTACCATCAGGAACTCATTTTTCCAATTATTCCAACACCCCAGTCAAGTCAACATTGCTAACATTACCACGAGTCGGAGCAATGAATCGATCATGTAGTTCAAAGAAATACCAGTCTTCGTTAACTTTTATATATTTTTTGGTTTAAGCAACCTTTGTCATCCCGAGATAATGACATAGATTAACTTGTTATTATGAGATAACAAAAGGTTGTTGCCTCTTATTACTTTAAGTCTAGTTGTTTTTAGATCAGCAGTTTCGTGCCAGCATGCATAAATGGTGTCCTGCCAAGTGCCAATTGTTGATCAATGTATCAGACTGAACTTCAATCTGACTAAATAATGTGCATCCTTTATTAGCTTGTACCATTCAACAACCACCAGTGTGGGTAGTTTCTTTTCCTAAGGCCAGTGAGAGGTTGGAGCCTACTGGACAGTAACACATCTGTTTTGAGTTGATCACTGTATGTAAGCCTGTTGTTTCATTCTCTCCTGACTCTACACAGGATGGATGATTAAAGCATTTTTAGCTACTTACACTGTTATTATATCTGTCACAGACTTATATACATGGCAGAACTAACACTCTAGCCAGCTATTTCTCACAAGTGTCTCACTTTAAAAAAGTCGGTTTGGAAACAAGCACAACATAATAATATTACAGTTACACCTTCTACCTACAGTAGCCATAATGTAAATATATTAATATCAAATCAATCAATCAGTAAAACATGCAGCTGACATTAGTTCAAAGTTCATTAGTTAAAAAGTTAATATGGTTTGCCTTGAAACTCCAAACCCAACCAACAGAGCAGTGTGTGTATGTCATGGTCCACTCTTTTAAAGTTGTTGGCTCGTGACTATTTATCACGTTATCTCGTGAAAACATTTGTTGTTTTGTGATATTGCCACTTGTGATCTCCACAAACAAATTCAACTTTAGTTGCTATTACAAGAAAAAGGAGGAAATACTGTGTTTGAGTATTTCATATATTTCACCACATTATCAATGTGAAAAACTAAAAGAGGCTAAGATGCTATTGTTTTTGTTCTCAGGTGTAAGTGGTTTTAATCCTAGAATCAAAACAAAAAACAAGTCTCAAAAGTGTTACCATTAACCAACTCTGTCATACAGCCTTTCAGGGTGTTCGCTTTTCTTGTTGTAAGTCGAAGGAAACTTTAAGTACAGGTAATTCTGAGATACTAGAGCAATACTAGGCTGGGACTTCTTCAGTACAGTTTCACCTCAAATGAACCTCCTTCATTTCACCTCTGTTGTGCCTTAAGAGACTACACCCACCTCCTCCTCTTCTTTACCTCTGTCTGTACTGATTCACTTTGGCTGACACTGAAATGCTTTTAACCAATCGGACTGCAGCTTCCAGTGGACCCTTTGGGTTTCTGACTCAGCAGAGCATTGTTAAGGTGCTTCAAACTTCAACGTTTATTTCTAACTGCTCTAATACACTTTCTACCTCAAAACTTTCTCAATATGCTCTCTGAGTATTGGACACACTTTTCTTGGGAGTGAAGATGCCTGCTTTGACTGTAGATGCTAATCTAACAAACTGCCCTAATCCACAGCCCATTCAGACAGGCTGGCTTTGATTAATAGCAGGGGCGGCATTTCACTTTCCCCTGAACTCTGTCATCACTCAACCTTCACAGGTGAGCTCTCTAAAAAGGACAGTCAGCAGCTTGTATAACCATTCTCCTGTGTCTTCCTTTACTTAAGAGTTCCTCCCAAGATGAAGCAAGTCGCGCTTTGAAACATCTGGAATATGTAAGCCTCAAGACCTCAATACACCAGTGCCATGTTTACAGTGCTAATGAGTAGAGCAGAGTTGGAGGGGGTTTGGATTTGGAAGGGTGATTTAAAGTCAAGCCAATATACAAATGCTTATTCATAATAGCTATTGTTCTAAATACAGCTGTGGTCAAAAGTTTACATACACATGTAGTAAGAGTATGTATAACATGGCAGTCTTCAGTTACAATGATTTCAACAGCTCTCATTTTTCTGTGATGGAATGAGAGGAACATAAACTACTTTGTTAACCTGGCTTTTAGGCCATGACAAACAATGGTAAAAGGACACAGAGTTCAAAATGAACAGTAATTTAGCATAATTTACATTAGAAAACTAAACAATAAACAGTTAAATATGTTGTCTATGTCAGTGGGATCAGTGTTATAAATGTGGATCAGTGGAGATATGCTTGGATGTAGGTGTAGGTGGAGCAAAACAATAGTTTAAACAAAACAAGAAACGTTGCAGGCAATGGAAGAAAAGAGAGCCCCAGCCCAGTCAGAGGCCAGACTTTTATATCGCCCAGAGCACTGAGACCAGGTGTTCCAGATCTGGCTGCTCTTACTATCACCTTTATCTGGTAACCTTAAAGAGAGATAGGGAAAAGGGTTACAATAACCACCTGCACTAACACTCCACCAGTAGCAGGGGCTGTCACTCAAAAGACATTCATGAAGTTGCATCAAAACTGAATTTATTATGAGCCATCTAAAAATGTGACTAAATCTGCTGTCTCAAAAATATACATACTGTAACTTGAACAATCAATCGTGGTGATTATAGAGATTCTTTTTTTTTCTCAATATGTTGCTGCGAGCTATTGTTTTTCAAAATTATTGCCACAGCCCATATAGAACCACAGACAGCAATTGTTCTATCAGTTTTAACACTGAAACTGCAGCTCTCCCACAATGTACTGCAAAACCAGGTGGTCCAGCTGCGGCTGGGAGATGAAGACAGCGGAGCGACTACTGTACACCGTTAATGTGATTTGGGTTGTAGATGATCTGTTTTGGCTCGCTGTTGCCGTGTCTTTTCATTTTTCATTCACTCGCACAGACCTTGCCAGGTGCTTCAGTTCAATGTGCCGTTTCAGGTTCGCTGCTGACGTTGTTGATGTACGGAGTTGCCTCTTGAAATCCGGCAGGCAAAGTTTACACAAAAAGGTCAGATTTTTCCCACCTGGATCATGACTGACCTTTTCATAAAATAGTTTTAAGTAATCATACATATCATCATCAATCCTAGATGGCGTATTAATGGTGAAGGCACAGTCTGAGGTAGTGCTGCTAGCCTGCTGCCTTCATTTGTTTTTGCCTCCATGCTTCACATTAGAGCATGGAGCATAGAGCATGTGTATATATATAGGCAGTCTTCCCAAGTTAGGTATTTACCTGAGGGGAAACTAGGGTTAAGCACACCTTAGTTAAACAGATAAACAGGTTTCAAATGTGAGAAGGGAGGTGATGTACTAAGCCAGCTTCTGCAGGAGACCTGTATACATACACATAAAAAAAATGGTTTTCTTATTGCTTGTGAACACCAGGCTACTGTAGTAGACAGTGATGAGGATTATATATCTCCCGTACTGAATCTCTGTGCCAGTTGTTCCACGTGCTGTTTAGAGGTGAGACTGCTTTCTAGCCAAAGTCCCATGTACTATAAGACTAGACCCTTTCTATACCAGTAGCATTACATGTCTGGATCACAAGGAAGTTCGAATTGTAATCATGTATTCTTGAGAAATAAAACGCATAGGGCTCTATCGTACGCTCGGTGCAAGGTGGTGCAAAGTGAAAGTGTCATTGCTAGCATCAGACCAACAAAGCTGTAATTTTTACGCCCAGACAGTTTTATGATGCGCCGGCCTACTCACACCATGCCTACACTCTGGCTTTAGGATTTGAGATGCTGCTCTCAGTTAATATAAACATTCCATGAACTTAGTAATGTACTGTAACAAATATCATGGCACATTGAATCAACCAAACTAACATGAAATACTACCTGATCCTGTCAGCAAATCAGGAATTTTAAATAATCAGTAAGGTTTATTCAGCTGTTCCTCGTGCCTATCCACACTTATCGTTTCTGTTGAAAGGAATGCAGGTATTGTCATTATTGTTTTCCTCGTTAAGGACGTATTTCTCCCCTCTCATCCCACCAGCTATTGATCAGGATGGCCTGTCCTGCCTGATCCACAGACTGAGAATTATGCACATACAGAGGGACTCACAGCAGCACTGCTCCTCCTCCTCAGTTTCATATCAGTGTATTTTCATATCCAATCAAACAGAGTTGTTGATTTATGTTCCACCCAAAACACACCCATGACTAATACAGAGTCTAAATACTGAATACACCATTGACTAGGAAAACTGGTCTTGGACACGCCCTAAACACCTAAATGCTATAGACCATAGGCCCATTCTCTCTTTTCAGCATTCAGTACAAGCTTGTGGTTGTAGTATATGCCTTGGATATGCCAGTGAGCGCTCTTGAGCATAACAAGTAGGCTGAATTTGATGATTAGAGTTTAGAGGTGGTGAACACCTACATGTACACACACTCGTATAGAGCACACCTGTCTGACTGACAGGCTAACTTAAAGAAGAGAGTGCATCATAACTTCACAATGCAGGTTTCAGTAGTACTCATACACCCTCTAAGAGGCCTCACCTCTACAATGCCACATTCACCAGTCAGGCGCAACATAACTGAAGCTGACATCAAACAAAGTCACGTCAAAAGGGCAGGAGGAGGGGCAAAGCCTTGACCGGGTTCCTTGACTCACTGAGTGGCATCCAGTTGGTCTCACATTGGCTGTAGAGATGTTGGAGGCGGTGTCAGGGGAAGTTTTAGGGGGACTGTAAGGTTGTTAGGTCCCTCTCCACACGCCTTCTGAGCTGCAGCAGGTACAGTAGGGTGCAAAGGTATGAATGTGTATGTATGTGTGATTTGGGTGTGAAGAAGAAGAGCTCATGTGGCTTAAGAAGAAACTTTTATGATGCTTTTTATCTCCCTTCACCTTCAGGTACTGGAAGAAATCTCCTGCTACCCAGAGAACCACGAAGCTAAAGAACTCAGACGGATACTAACCCAGCCACATTTCATGGTGAGTTCCTCAGACTGTGAAGTGAGACAGGAAGGGAGGTGTAGATGGAGGTCAGTAAGGCGTGTCTGATGCGATGTGCTGTGTTGGGTCAGAGGCCTGGCTCCCTCACAGTGCTACAAAAGCATAAACTGACATGGGGGGGCATTGTGTGCTACATTCCAACAAGTTCAAGTTAAAGCAAAGTGCACGCAACACAAAAATATACACAACACAAAATATGTGATTCTGTGTTTTGTTTCTGAGTGTTTTAGTGGATTTGAATGTTTTTTAGTCAGAAAAAAATTACATTTTTAAACATTTAGTTAAAGATGATTATTTGTCTCTTTCTGAGATTGAGTTGAGAAGATAATAGTAATAATAAGAACTCTATTGTCTGGTCAAGCCAAGAGGCAATTAGCTTAGTGTAGCATAAAGACTTGAATTGGGGAAAGAGCCAGTCTAGCTCTGTCCAGCGGTAACAAATTATCAAACCTATCAGCACCACTTAAGCTCTCTGAGACATGTACCTCGTTTGCTTATTTGAACAGAAAACTGTTGGTGGTTTTCAATCTTTGATAGAGGCAGCAAGTGTTGTCGTCACTGTGAGGTTACTATGCACCTGCTAAGTCAAACTGGCTGCTGACTGAAGCTTAATCTTCAACCAGCAGATATATAAGAGTGATATCAATCTTTTCCTTCGAACCAACAAGAAAGCAAATAATTGTATTCCCAAAATATTAAATATTTCACAAAAGACACATACCTGTGGAAATTACTTGAATCAGAGGGGAAAAGCTAGCTTGGGTTCAGCTCTGTCCAAAGGTTAAAAGAAAAAAAAAAATCCTCTGAAGCTCACAAATGAACGTCTTTGATCTGGTTTGTTGCTTCTGTACAGAAACAGCAAAGAATCCATGAATGGTTTTAAGAGTAGTTTCCATTTCTATTCATTGGCAAATAACACTTAATTCGTCCACCCCAGGCATGGAAGGATTAGTTAACCCTTTAACCCTGTCGTCATTAGGGGCAGTCTCTCTCTCTCACACACACACACACACACACACACACACACACACACAGTTTTTAACTTCCTCTTTGTCATGGAACTTGAAGTTTGTTTTGTGTGTGATGTAGTTTGACGTGGAAGTTAGAGATGCTGCCATCGCCTTTATGTCTCTGCCTCTCTGATCTTCTGCTCTCCTTCCTTGACTGTGTGCGTGCATGTGTAAGTACGTGCGTGCATGTGTAAGTACGTGCGTGCATGTGTAAGTACGTGTGTGCATGTGTGAGTGTTTGCATGACGCTGGCAGACTGACAGATGTTCCCTTTGTGGAGATTTGATTGGTGTCTTCTGAAGTTGGAACTGGTTTGTTAAAGTGCCACTCAAGGGCTTCTGAGACAGTCAGAAGGGCTACAGACCAGAGACACCTGTGGAAAAGGGGGAGTACCTTAAAATACGGTAGAAAACAGAAACATGTGGCGATGTAAAATCCTCAAGCTCTTTAGTGGTCTGACATGAAAATGAAGTCTAACAGGACTGGTCCTTGATCTCTTTGTGGCTTCACTGGAAAATAGTACTGTCATAATAATGTACCTTGGTGTTATCCTTAAGTAAGGCAATATTTTCGGGGGTTCAGGACAACTCACTTTTGAGTCAAATGTAAAACATTATTACAGTTACATAACATACATAACAAGTGTTACAAGAAGAGGGCCTCTCAATTGTGCCTTTACATATTATGCAGGCGAGTTTGTACATTTGACATTCCACTTGTTTCTGGCAGGTGTGTTCTCAGTTTTGTATCAGCAAACACCCTTACATTTATTTGTAATTGTGTCATCTGTAGTTGAACCTAAAATACTTCTACACGCTGCCTCTCGGATGCGGGGGCAGCTGTGGCTCAGGGGTAGAGCCAGTGTCTTGTTATTGGAAGGTCGCTGGTTCAGTTAGCCTTTCCCACATCGAAATGTCCTTGGGCAAGATACTGAATTGATAAACTGCTCCTGATGTGCTGGTTGGCACCTTGCATGGTAGCCACCACCATCTGTGTATAAATGTTTGTAAGTCGCTTTGGACAAAAGCGTCTGATAAATATGAATGTAAGTGTAGTGTATGAGGTGTAGAAAAAAAACAACAAATGTCATGTAAATCGGATGATGTTTGTTGAAGTTATAAGGACTTTGTGTTTTATGGCGAAGCATCAAAATGGATCGCACCCACCAGGTATGACGTAGGCGAAAGCTTTTGATATCTTTTCATCTTCAAGGTCTGAGGATGAGACTGACTGAATGTGAAGCCTGTGGTGTTAAATCTGTAGGAGGAGTTCGTTAAAGTACGAGACATGGAAAAGGGTCAAAATGGCGTCAAAATTCCTCCTGTTGGAATGAGTGTATGGGTCCTATGACGTTTTTTGTTTGTGTGGCCATGATACATATGGATATGGAATTTCAGTAATGTTTGTGAAGTGTGAAACGTGTGATTCCAGGGGGCGCTTGCCACACCCACACCCAATGAAATTGCAGTATCGCAATTTTCACCAGATGCCACGTATATTGCCAGTTTTGTGAGTAGTGGGGTATGTTCAGGTCAAAAAATGTGCCTTCAAAAGGGAGAAGAATAAACATTAAAGCTGTAAGCAATGATAATCAGATCCTCAATCCACACATAGGGCTGGGCTGCCGTCGGAGGGTGCGCTCAGATGTTACTTTGCATGTCTAATTGTAGTGTATGATGTGGAGAAAACAAACAGCAAATTAATGCAAATCGGATGACTTCATGTGTCCAGTGAGTGGCGCTATGGATATGACGCAATATTTATGCATAGATGTATTTGTAGGGCAACACCCTCTACAAGTGTGATAAATTTGATGTTGATGGTTAAATTGTACGTTGAAGTTATAAGGACTTGATGCTTTTTGGCGAAGCATCAAAATGGACGGCACCACCACGCCCACCATGAATAACATAGGCCAGGGGTTCTCAACCTTTTGCAAGCTGGGCCCCCCCCCAAAGCTTGCTCATTATCTGAGCACTGTGAGTTCGGAGCGGTGTTGGAGGACATGCTGCGGGACAGGTTAGTCTGTGGGATTAATAACGACGGCATGCAGCGCCGGTTGTTGGGAGAAGCCACACTATCCTTCAAGAGGGCGCTGGAGATCGCTCAAGCTATAGAGACAGCAGCAAACAACACTAAAGACATTCAAAGTGCTAACGGAGGAGTGCAGCCAGGTGCCGTGCATCTTGTGTCCAAAGAGAAAAGAGACAAGCCATTAAAGTCTGTGGAGTGTTACCGATGTGGGGGAGCTCACTTTGCAAATGACTGTGAATTTAAGGACTCATTCTGTCATAATTGTCAGAAAAAGGGGCACATTGCTAAAAAGTGCCGGGGAGCTAAACAGAAAAAGGAATGGAGAAAAGTAAAGCCCAAGATGAGCACACATCACATGTAGGGCTGCGCGGTATACACGGTATTTGCAGTAGAAGGTAGAAAATTTGGCCCACGGTAGAGATTTGCGCAGTACCGTCCTACCGTCGATGACGTCATCGCACCTGCCTCAGAGTGAAAATGGCTGCAAGCACAGAGACAGCGGAGAAGGAGGAGCTGGTAAAAAAAAAACGGTGCCACGTCAGTGATTTGGACATGGTTTGGCTTTAAAAAGTCGGATGTGGAGCAGAAAAAAGTTATTTGCAAGATGTGTGGAGTAACTGTGACCGCCAACAAAGGTAACACGAGCAATTTGTTTTCCCATCTGAAGTCAAAGCATGTGCTCGAGTATGCAGAGAGCCAGAGGCTGCGCTCGGCTCAATCACCTGCCAACACAGGGGGAAACAAAAACGTTTCGCCCGCTACCCAACAGCAGCCCTCCATTGCGGAAGCTTTTTCCAAGAGTATTCCGTATGACAGAAAGAGCAAGCGATGGAATGACATAACAAGAGCCATCACAACACACTTGTGCAAAGATATGGTCCCTTTCCAAACAGTGGAGCGCAGCGGGTTTAAAGACATGATTAAAACCATTGATCCACGATACGAACCTCCAAGCCGCAAGTATTTTACAGAGAAAGAAATGCCCAAACTGTATGGCCAGCTCCGAGAGAGAGTTGAGAATGACCTCCGTGAATTATAACACTACACAACTACTACGGACTTGTGGTCGAGTTGCACCATGGAGCCTTATATCAGCCTCACGATTCATTACATTACTGATGAGTGGAAAGTGGCCAGCAGGTGCTTGCAGACTTCGTATTTCCCTGATGACCATACGGGTGAGGCAATAGCAGAAGGATAAAGGACGCGCTGGAGTCATGGGGCCTCAGGGAAGAATCCCAAGTGTGTATTACCACCGACAACGGCACAAATGTGGTGAAGGCAGTGCCGCTGAATGACTGGAGAAGACTGCAGTACTTCGGGCACAGGCTGCATCTCGCCATTGGTAAGTTAAAAGTGTAAAAACATTATACATTATAATTTGCATTTCCAAAACGTGTGTGTGTGTGCGTGTGTGTGTTTATCAGCCTCCTAGGGTGATTCACATTACTTAATTACAGGACAATTCTTTGTACCTGCTTTTAGAGATGTTTAAAGAAATGGAATTACCGGTACATATACCCTGATAATATGGATACTGATAAAGATTCATTTATTTAATCTGTTATCAGATAACTGTATAGCAATTTTATGTTTTGTTGGAAGAGATGTCTGATGCTCTGTGGAATAAACTAAAGTAATAGTAGTGTGAAAGATCCTCGTGTGGAGCAAGCAGTTGGCGTGTGTAAAAAGGATCGTGAGTGCTTTTTCATACACATGGAAAAGAATTGTCTGCTGTCCAGGCTGTCCTACATCTGCCTCCTCACAGGCTCATCACTGAAACACCAACAAGGTGGGGGTCACGACAACAGATGATACAGCGGGTTCTTGAACAGGAGAAGGCCATATCAGAGGTCCTGAAAGCAGATAAAAAGACCAGACATCTGGTACCTGTTTGGCAGGACATTGATGTTTGGGAATCTGAACAAGACCCTCAGCCCTCTAATGGAGTTCGCCGATGCACTGTCTGGGGAGGAGTACGTCAGTTTGTCATACCTCAAACCTGTACTTCATCTGCTGAACAATACAGTTCTTGCTCACTCTGAGGATGACACAGACCTGACAAAACACATGAAGACAGCCATCCTCCAGTATCTTAATGATAAGTACTCTGACCCTGCTACCAATGACCTGCTGGACATGGCCTCCTTTGCTGATCCACGCTTTAAAGACTCATACATAGCTGAAGACAGAAAGGACTACAGCAAGACCAGAGCAGCAGCAGAAATTCAAGCACTGCTTGTGATGCAAGCTGAAGCTGTACCTGCCACAGAGTCACCCCCACGAACAAGCACTGCAGCTGCTGGTGGAGCTGTGGAGAGAGAGGCTAAGAAGGTGAAACAAAGTCTGGGCAGTTTTTTCAAAAAAGCATCCACTTATCCAGCTGCTCTCTCTGACAGAGATGCCATTGAAGTTGAGATAAAAAGCTACCTGCAGTCAGTGGAGGTTAATGGAGAAGCTAACCCATTAGAGTGGTGGAGGCTGCACCAGACAAATTTTCCAAGGTTGGCAAACCTTGCAAAGAAATATCTTTGCATTCCTGCCACCGGTGCCCCATCAGAGAGGGCATTTACCACTGGTGGCAACATTGTCACATGCCAGAGACTGTGGACAAGCTTGTGTTCCTGGCTAACAACCCATAAGAGGATGTGAACTTGGGAAGCAAGTGAACTGGAGACTGGAGTAAACACTAAAGTTCAGTGTTTGTGTTTGCAGCTTGTGAGTTTAATTTGAAATATGCTGCTTTTTGTTGTTTTGTTGTTGTTTTTTTTACTGAAAAGATGCTAAGTGTACTGTAAGTGTTTCTCTCTTAAAAAATATATTGTTCAGTGACACTTGCACTACTGAACAAAAGCCTGTTCTGTTTACTTGAAGTAGTGTTATTTAGAATTTTATTTTTGTGTTCTTTAAGATGTGGAAAATTTGTTTGGTAACTTTTGTAGTTTTGGATTACAGAAAAAACCCTTATTGTTGCCAAACAAAGTTCAGTGTTTGCAGCTTGATTCAGTGTTTCATGTTCAGTGACACTTTTGCACACCAGAACAAAAGCCTGGTCTGTGTACTTGAAGTAGTGTTATTAAGAATATCTTTTTTATTTTTGTGTTTGGTAACTTTTGCACTATTTTGGATTACAGAACCTTTTCACTGTTTTTGCCATTTGCCTTATAGAAAACCTCTCTTACTTGAAGTAGTGTTTACAATATCCACTTTATTTTTGTATTATTGAAAAATGTTGTACCTCTGAGGTACTATCCTTACTTCTGTTCTTACTTATCTTCTTCTGCACAATAAGTGCTCTAAAAATTACATTATATCTTTGCTTTTTTTGTTGTTGTTTTTTAAAATCAACTTAGCCTTGCTAAGGGACTTCAAAACCCATTCAGAAACACTTATGTTATAATTTTTACACTTAGATATATACCGTGATATACAGTATACCGTTACCGCGAAGGGATTCAATTTATACCGTGATATGAATTTAAGGTCATACCGCCCAGCCCTAATCACATGCAGAGTTAGGAGCCTGAGGAGCAGTGTTCATTCAACATGTTCAATGTCATCAGCCAGCCCTGGGCTGAGCCCATCTATACAGCGCTGAAGGTAAACGGAAATGAACTGAAAATGGAAGTGGACATTGGAGCCTCAGTTTCAGTGATTAGTCAAGTCACGTTCCACAAGTTATTGAGCTCAGAAGGTGCGCCTGCACTTAAAGAGCCTAATTAAAGACTGAGAACATATAAGGGGAAGTGCATTCCACTGGCTGGTGCTATAGATGTGGACATTGAGTATCATGGACAGAAGGCTCCAGCGACACTGCTGGTGGTCGAGAGGGAGGGGCCTAGTTTGTTGGGTCGTGATCTCCTACAGAAAATTCGCTTGAATTGGGAGAAAATCTGGGGGGAAATTAAAAACATCACAGTCGTAAGAGACATTCTGGCTAAATATGCAGATGCGTTTAAAGATGAGCTTGGCACCCTCCATGGCACATATGTGAAATTGTGTGTGAACCCCAAAGCACAGCCACGCTTCTTCAAACCACGCACAGTGCCTTATGCTATGAGAGCTAAGGTGGAGGCGGAGTTAGAGAGGCTGCAGCAGGCAGGGGTGATTCAGCCTGTTGAGTTCTCTGACTGGGCAGCCCCAATAGTGCCAGTGGTAAAGGAAGATGGGGGAGTACGCATATGTGGAGACTATAAATTGACAATTAATCAGGCCTCACAGCTCAACACCTATCCCCTGCCTCGGGTGGAGGACCTGTTTACCATGTTAGCAGGTGGAAAAACATTCACGAAGCTGGATATGAGTCATGCGTACCAGCAGCTGCTGCTGGAGGAAGAATCTAAACAATATGTAACTGTTAACACACATAAGGGGCTATTCAAGTACAACCGTTTGGTGTTTGGTGTCGCTTCCAGTCCAGCTATTTTCCAGCGCACCATGGATAATCTACTTCAAAACATTCCCTATGTTGCTGTCTACCTGGACGATATTTTGGTCACAGGTAGAACAGAGGAGGAGCATTTGCAAAATCTCGACCAGGTGTTAAAGAGAATGTCAGATGCTGGCCTGCGTCTGAAGCGCAGTAAGTGCGTGTTTCAAGTTCCAATTGTCACATACCTGGGTCACAGGATTTTAGCTCAGGGTCTGTCTCCGCTGGAAGAGAAAGTGAGGGCGATAAAGGAGGCCCCAAATCCAAAGAACGTAGCAGAGCTCAGGTCATTCCTGGGCTTAGTGAACTACTACGGGAAGTTCTTACCGGACCTCTCTACTGTACTCGCCCCACTCTACCAGCTCCTGCACAAAGACAGTTCATGGAAGTGGCAGCAGGTTCAGGAGGAAGCTTTCCAGCATGTTAAGAGACTGTTACACTCAGAAAGACTGCTGGTGCATTTTGACCCCAACAAGGAGGTTATCCTGTCAGGTGACGCATCCCCTTATGGCGTGGGGTAGGTGCTTGCACATTGTATGGAGGATGGGAGTGAAAGGCCTATCAAGTATGTGTCACGTACTCTCACTGCAGCAGAAAAAGGGTATTCCCAGTTAGAGAAAGAAGGACTAGCTGTGGTTTTTGCAGTGAAACATTTGCATCAATACCCGTTTGGTCGCCCTTTTTCCATCTTTACAGACCATAAGCCACTAATGGGTCTGTTTAGTAAGTCAAAAGGCATCCCTCCCCTGGCTTCAGCAAGAATACAGCGCTGGGCATTAACCCTATGAGTATATCAGTATCGCATAGAGTATAAGGCCGGTAGTGAAAATGTAAATGCTGACGCTTTCAGCCTTCTGCCTCTCCCTGACACACCAAGCCACACTAGCCTGCCCCCAGAGACTGTTTTTCTATTGGACAGACTATCAAAGGCTCCTGTGACAGCAAAACAGATCAAAATGTGGACAGAGAGAGATCCAGTGTTATCTCAGGTTAAGAGATGGGTGATGCAGGGATGGCCTGTAACGGTAGAGCAGGAGGGATGCAAGCCTTATGTCAAGCACAAACTGGAGTTGAGTGTGCTTGATGGCTTTCTCCTCTGGGGCTCCAGAGTGATTGTTCCTCCTGCAGGGCGGGCACAGGTGATGGAGGAGCCACATGATGCCCACCCTGGGGTATCCCGAATGAAGAGCCTGGCCAGGTCATTTGTGTGGTGGCCTGGGATGGACCGGGCCTTGGAAGACCAGGTAAAGGCGTGTTCACAATGTCAAAGCAATCAAAAGATGCCAGCACCAGCACCACTCCATCCATGGCAGTGGCCAGGCCATCCATGGTCCAGGCTACACATAGATTTTGCTGGTCCCTTTATGGGTAAGATGTTCTTGGTGATGGTGGACGCGCATTCTAAGGGACTGGAGGCCCATATCATGTCAAATATTACAGCCCCAGTTACTACAGAGACACTCAGGGGCATATTTGCTTTACATGGACTGCCCGACATGATTGTGACAGACAATGGGCCGACTTTCATCAGTGAGGTCTTCAAAGAGTTTAATGAGAAAAACGGGATCCATCATGTCTGCACTGCCCCCTATCACCCCGCCTCCAACGGCTTAGCAGAAAGACCTGTTGAAACTTCGAAAGATGGACTGCGAAAAATGTCCAGACATTCTCTAGAAACCAAGCTTTCCCGTTTCCTGTTCCAGTACCGGATTACTCCTCACTCCTCAGCTACAGGTGTACCCCCAGCGCAAATGTTACTGGGAAAGAGGCTGAAATCTCATCTGGATCTCCTCTACCCAGACATCAGGGTGAGAGTTGTCAGGTCACAGGAGGAGCAGAAAGCTAGATGGGACCAACATGTTACAGAGAGACTTTTTCACTCAGGGGACAGTGTGTATGTTAAAATGTTTGCCACAGGTTCCCCCTGGTTGCCAGGAGTCATTCACCACCAGATGGGTCCCGTGTCTTTTGTGGTTGACTTGTCTGATGGCAGGCAGGTTCGCAGGCACCAGGATCACCTGCGGGTCCGCTATGATGCGAGAGGGAAGTGTCAGGGCGTTTCACACAAGGACAGTGTGAACAGCTCTGGAGAATTTGTTATGGAGCAACCTGAGGTGGCACATAAGGAAATGCCAGAGCCTACAAAGGTGACACCTGATGGACTGTCTGTGCAGGCTGCTCCACCTGCCCCTGCTCCCAGGTCTGGAAACACTACTCCAGAACTAAGAAGATCAAAGAGGCAACACAAGCCTCCAGATAGTATGACATATTGAACTGTTAAAAAAAAAAAAACAAGTGAATGTTTGTTGTTGTTAAAAAGGCAGGTAAATGATAGCATGAATATGCTTTAATACGTGACCACTGAGGTAACGAGTCTGTATTCTAGTTTGTGCCCTTATGTGTTTACACCTAAAGGGGGAGAAGTGTTGTAGAGTGACTGTGTTATCACAGCTGTGTTAGAGGGGCTGCTCCCCGGAACCTTTATTAGTAGGAACTATTGTGTCCGAGGTTAGGTTCCGTCCGAGTGGTTAATGTGCGTACTGAGCTGCACAGGTGAATAAAAGAACACAAACAGTATCGGAAGTCTGTGTGTATGTTAGTTCTTTTAAGACAACACTCAGGTCACTACAGATAGATAGATAGATAGATAGATAGATAGATAGATAGATAGATAGCCCTAGGCTTGGCTATTATTTTTAGGCCCACTCTATTATTATTATTAGTAGTAGTAGTAGTAGTAGTAGTAGTAGTATTATCATTATCATTATTAATATTATCATTATTATTATTATTATTATCATCAGTAGCGGTAGGTAGGTCTATTATCATTACTAGGCTATTGTTATAATTGGCAGTAGCACCAGACTTCTAATGTGAGCTTGCAGGCATTGTTATCATTATTATTAGGGGGACAAGCCCGAGGGGCATACGCGTTTCCTAGGACCAGCGGTGCTAGGAACACTATTGTAATTGTAAAGATTTTTATTTTTATTTTTCTCCGGCTAAAAGTGGTGCTGCAGGCTAAACCGTGCAAGGGAAGGCGGTGCAATTTGGAGGGTTGGTCCAGACTCCTGCAAATATCTCAGACACAAAAAACTACATATATCCACCTGCAGGGGGCGCTATAACCTAGGCCAACACGTTTTTGCCTATAACTCCCAAACCGAATGTCGTACATTCAAAAACTGGAAAACCTACTTTTTCGAACTACTCCTTGGGATTTTGTCCGATCTGCGTGAAACTTGACACATACACTCTTCAGCTGGACCTGATCTGAAGTTATCAAAAGAATTTTGCTCGGTCAAAAAATGTGAAAAATGAAATTTGTATTAACGAACAAATTTCGGTAGCTAGCTATAAAAATGTAAACTGTTTGATATCTCGGTCAAACTAAATGCTATTACCACCAAATTTGAGATCCTTGGTTGCCATGAGACTGGGAAGGGATGAGCCGAATTTGGAGCTAAAAGGATAAGAAGTTTATATCTCCTGAACGGCTACGCAGATTTTTACGAAAGTTGGTCGGTATGATGTAGGGCCAATCCTGAGGCCATATCTTGAAGGTGGTCATGACTGGTCAATGTGAGCGTGGCTTATTAAATAAATCCAAATAGGCACACATTCAGCCTTTTGCACTTCCAGTGCACTTCCCATTACAGCGAATACCAAGGCTCAGACGTTGGCCTGTGTCTTCACTTTTGCCCTGAGCCTGGCATCCTTTGGGGCCAACTTCAGTGGGCTCTGCGGTGCGCGGGGTGCGGGTTGCGCGGGGGGGCTTGGCCCACGTTCATAACTGCTTGCAGTTCTAGTTATTATTATTATGAGTAGTAGTAGGCCTATTATAATTACTAGGCTATTGCTATATAATTATATGAGGTTACATGCTTTATTATTATCCACCCATTTCCATCCATTTTCATCCGCTTATCCGGGGCCGGGTCGCGGGGGCAGCTGCCTGAGCAGGGACACCCAGACTTCCCTCTCCCCGGATACTGCCTCCAGCTCTTCCGGGAGGACCCCAAGGCGTTCCCAGGCCAGCTGGGCGACATAGTCACACCAGCGTGTCCTGGGTCTTCCTCGGGGTCTCCTCCCGGAGGGACATGCCAGGAACACCTCCCGAGGGAGGCGTCCCGGGGGCATCCGAAACAGATGCCCGAGCCACCTCAGCTGGCTCCTCTCGATGTGGAGGAGCAGCGGCTCTACTCTGAGCTCCTCCCGGGTGACAGAGCTCTTCACCCTATCTCTAAGGGAGCGCCCTGCCACCCTGCGGAGGAAACTCATTTCGGCCGCTTGTATCCGGGATCTTATTCTTTCGGTCATGACCCAAAGTTCATGGCCATAGGTGAGGGTCGGAACGTAGATTGACTGGTAAATCGAGAGCTTCGCCTTTCGGCTCAGCTCTCTCTTCACCACGACGGACCGATACAAAGACCGCATTACTGCGGCCGCTGCACCGATCCGTCTGTCAATCTCACGCTCCATCCTTCCCTCACTCGTGAACAAGACCCCAAGATACTTAAACTCCTCCACTTGAGGCAGGAACTCTCCTCCCACCTGGAGGGAGCAGGCCACCTTTTTCCGGTCGAGAACCATGGCCTCGGATTTGGAGGTGCTGATTCTCATCCCAGCCGCTTCGCACTCGGCTGCAAACTGCCCCAGGACATGCTGGAGGTCCCGGCTCGAAGGAGCCAACAAGACCACATCATCCGCGAAAAGCAGAGATGAGATCCATTGGCTCCCGAACCAGATCCCCTCCGGCCCGTGGCTGCGCCTAGAAATTCTGTCCATAAAAGTAATGAACAGAACCGGTGACAAAGGGCAGCCCTGCCGGAGTCCAACATGTACTGGGAACAGGTCTGACTTACTGCCGGCAATGCGAACCAAGCTCCTGCTCCGGCAGTACAGGGACCGTACGGCCCTTAACAGAGGGCCCCCGACCCCGTACTCCCGGAGCACCCCCCACAGTATGCCACGAGGGACACGGTCGAATGCCTTCTCCAAGTCCACAAAACACATGTGGACTGGTTGGGCAAACTCCCATGAACCCTCGAGCACCCTGCGGAGGGTATAGAGCTGGTCCAGTGTTCCACGGCCAGGACGGAAACCGCATTGTTCCTCCTGGATCCGAGGTTCGACTATCGGCCGAATTCTCCTCTCCAGTACCCTGGAATAGACTTTCCCGGGGAGGCTGAGGAGTGTGATCCCCCGGTAGTTGGAACACACCCTCCGGTCCCCCTTTTTAAATAGGGGGACCACCACCCCGGTCTGCCAGTCCAGAGGCACTGTCCCCGACTGCCACGCGATGCTGCAGAGACGTGTCAGCCAAGACAGCCCCACAACATCCAGAGACTTGAGGTACTCAGGGCGGATCTCATCCACCCCCGGTGCTTTGCCACTGAGGAGCTTACGGACTACCTCAGTGACTTCGGCTTGGGTGATGGATGGGTCAACCTCTGAGTCCCCAGCCTCTGCTTCCTCTATGGAAGGCGTGTCAGCGGGATTGAGGAGATCCTCGAAGTATTCCTTCCACCGCCCGACGATGTCCCCAGTCGAGGTCAACAGCTCCCCACCTCCACTGTAAACAGTGTTGGTGGAGGACTGCTTCCCCCTCCTGAGGCGCCGGATGGTTTGCCAGAATTTCTTCGAGGCCGACCGGTAGTCCTCCTCCATGGCCTCCCCGAACTCTTCCCAGACCCGAGTTTTTGCTTCCGAGACTGCCCGTGCTGCCGCACGCTTGGCCTGCCGGTACCCGTCAGCTGCCTCAGGAGTCCCCCGGGCCAGCCAGGCTTGACAGCAACCCTTACTTCCGGGGTCCACCACCGGGTTCGGGGATTGCCGCCGCGACAGGCACCGGAGACCTTACGGCCACAGCTCCGGACAGCCGCGTCAACAATGGAGGTGGAGAACATGGTCCATTCGGACTCAATGTCCCCAGCCTCCCTCGGGATCTGGTCAAAGCTCTCCCGGAGGTGGGAGTTAAAGATCTCCCTGGCAGAGGGTTCTGCCAGACGTTCCCAGCAGACCCTCACGATACGTTTGGGTCTGCCAGGTCTGTCCAGCTTCCTCCCCCGCCAGCGGATCCAACTCACCACCAGGTGGTGATCAGTTGACAGCTCAGCCCCTCTCTTCACCCGAGTGTCCAAGACATACGGCCGGAGGTCAGATGACACGACCACAGAGTCGATCATTGATCTCCGGCCTAGGGTGTCCTGGTGCCACGTGCACATATGGACACCCTTATGCTTGAACATGGTGTTTGTTATGGACAAACTGTGACTAGCACAGAAGTCCAGTAACAAAACACCACTCGGGTTCAGATCGGGGAGGCCGTTCCTCCCAATCACACCCCTCCAGGTAACACTGTCATCGCCCACGTGGGCGTTGTAGTCCCCCAGGAGAACGACGGAGTCCCCGGTTGGAGCACTCTCCAGTACCCCTCCCAGGGACTCCAAGAAGGCCGGGTACTCTGCACCGCTGTTCGGCCCATAAGCCGAGACAACGGTGAGAGCCCTATCCCCGACCCGAAGGCGCAGGGAAACGACCCTCTCGTTCACCGGGGAGAACTCCAACACATGGCGGCTGAGCTGGGGGGCTATAAGCAGGCCCACACCAGCTCGCCGCCTCTCGCCGCGGGCAACTCCAGAGTAGAAGAGAGTCCAGCCTCTCTCAAGGAGTTGGGTTCCAGAGCCCAGGCTGTGCGTGGAGGTGAGCCCGACTATTTCTAGCCGGTACCGCTCAACCTCCCGCACCAGCTCAGGCTCTTTCCCCCCCCAGTGAGGTGACATTCCATGTCCCCATGGCTAGAGTCACCATCCGGGGATTGGGCCGCCGGGGCCCCCGCCCACGACCGCCACCCATATCCCTCTGCACCGGCCCCGTCTGAACCCTCCCGCGAGTGGTGAGCCCACGGGAGGGCGGGCCCACGTTGCTCGTTCGGGCTGCGCCCGGCCGGGTCCCGTGGGCAGAGACCCGGCCACCAGGCGCTCGCCTGCGAGCCCCAACCCCAGGCCTGGCTCCAGGGTGGGGCCCCGGTGACGCCGATCCGGGCGACGTGCACGTCCTTGGTCTTGTTTTATTCATCAGGGGCGAGTGAACCGATCTTAGTCTGACCCGTCACCTAGGACCTGTTTGCCTTGGGAGACCCTACCAGGGGCATTAAGCCCCGGACAACATAGCTCCTAGGATCATTCGGGTGCTCAAACCCCTCCACCACGATAAGGTGCCGGTTCAAGGAGGAGTTTATTATTATTATTATTATTATTATTATTATTATTATTATTATCATCATTATTATTATTTTATTATTATTATTATCATCATCATCATCAGTAGGCCTATTATCAGTACTAGGCTATTGCTATAATTGGGAATTGGCACCAGACCTCTGATATGAATTTATGCTTTATTATTGTTATTATTACTAGGCGTAATAGTAGGCATATCATCTGCATTTTTTACAGAAGCTTGCAGGTAGGCGATGTTAATGTGAGACCTGAGCCTGCTTTGCCTTGCAAAGATCCATAATTCTTGGCTCAATGTCTGATACACATAGCCTCAAATCATCCTCGAGTTGTGCACGATTGCGGTTTACCCAGTTTACCTATTCTTTTGGCCACTGCATACGATGCCTCCAAACACTGTTTAGACACAGTGCTGTGCACTGAAATGGTTGCCTGTTGCTGATGGAGGCCATCAAGCTTTCTTTTAAAATATTGTAACTCCCCTTGTGGACTGTGGCACAAAGACTCTTGGGTATTCTGTTGTTGTTGTAATTATGGTTCGTGAATGTGTTTGTGGATAAGAGGATGTATAAGATGGTTGCGGGTTAATTCACATCCTTTGTTCTGTGGTCAAAATGTGTCGAGTTAACATAGATGATAAAAATGTTGGCACTGTGAGTGAAGGGATGTTTGCCGGGAGAGACTTCCCGTCTGTTAAGCTGTTAATGTGTGTTGAAAATAAATGGCGAATCTCTGGCTAGAGCTTGCCAAGCTTTACTCTGTCTTCTTCTTACTGCTGCACTGCTACAATATACAGTTGGTTTATCCTTAATGCCAGCATGCTTTGTTTAGAGGTGCCTTTTTAGTTTGCAGGGCTTCATGCTGTCGTTTGCCAGCACTTCGGCACACACAACACACTGAGGGATCAGAACAGCCGTGACTGTAAACCCAAACTGCAGGTATGCTTTATCATACGATTTGCAGCCTGGACACCGAATAGTCGGTGGTGATAGTCCTGACTATTCTCTGTTTTGGCACCTCAGTGGTGGAACGAACTCCCGACCAGTGTCAGGACAGTGAAATCACTCTCCATCTTCCGCAAAAGACTCAAGACTCATTTTTTTCAGACTTCACCTTGACCCCGCATAGCATCACTCCCGCCAACCCCTACCCCCGGCCCAAAAAAATATCATTCATATCGTTGGCACTTCTATCATAGCATTTTTGCACTTAAAGAATCTTTGACAAATAGCAGTTATGATCCTCAGATGAGGGCTTGACAATTGTTTCTATATTTCTTTTACTCCATCGACAGTGATATGTCGTGGTTTCTCTCTTGTGACAAATGTACTTATTGTAAGTCGCTTTGGACAAAGGCGTCTGCTAAATGCCCTAAATGTAAATGTAATGTTAATGTAAATGCTCCGGTCCGAATAATAATCCGGACAGATTCAATAGGGCTTCACACTGTTAGTGCTCGGGCCATAATGATAACTTTGGTGTTGTGATTATCATTCTCGCAAGTGTGTTCCACATTTGTAAACAAAAAAAAGATCAAGTTGGTTTGTTAGTGGGATTACACAAAAACTATTGAACGAATTTCCATGAAGGCAGATGGGTCTCTCCCAGAATAGAGCCCATTAATTTTGGTAAAAATACAGATAAAGGGACGCATCCAGGAAATGTTTTTGGATGTCTGAAAGAGGACTATGTCACACTTGAACCCCAAACTGTAGCCAAGGCATCCTGTCATTCCACATACTACTTTGGTTGTGCATATTCCACTGTATTTGTTTCCATATAAAGTCTGAGCATGGCCTCATTTTAATGTGTTTCCACAGGCCTTGTTGCAGGCCCACGACGTCGTGGCCCATGAGGTTTACAGTGACGAGGCTCTGAGGGTGACTCCTCCACCCACCTCGCCCTACCTAAACGGAGACTCCCCAGAGAGCACCAACGGAGACATGGACCTGGAGAACGTTACCAGAGTCCGCCTGGTCCAGTTCCAGAAGAATACAGACGAGCCAATGGTACACAGTTAAACAAACATGCTGCAATCTCTCTAACATTTCCACTGAGATAACACTTAACCCTTATTGTTACGACCTTATTCAATGTATCATCTACTGGTTCTAGTTTTGCATGTGTTTGTGTGTTGATTCATGCAGGGTATCACGCTGAAGATGAATGACTCAAACCACTGCATCGTTGCAAGGATAATGCATGGAGGAATGATCCACAGACAAGGTACACTTTTTAATTGTTACAACTCACATGTATGCCGACACCATAACTATAAGAGTCATTTGATAAAATGCTTCCTTCACTCTACAAAAAATCAGGCTCACTATTCATTGACTGATCAACAAACCAAATGTGAACAGAGAACCATGCCTTGTAAAATAGTCACATTTGCATACGCTCTTCTGAAAAAAAAAAAAAAGTGTTTAATATGATTAAGATAGTGGAAAAATAATCCAACGCTGATTTTACAGTTCTATGTGAGTGAATCTTGCTCTTGGGCGCTGTATTCATAGAATTTTATTCAGACAGAAATGCTCTAGCACTGCACTGAGGAACACTGGGATTAAGCGCTTATGCAGCAAGAAAAAAAACACTGAATGTTTTTGACTGACAATAGCTGGGTGCAAAGGTGCAATTTTTCATTATGGATTATTTTTAATTGGCCGTACACATCACCACACACCCCTTTCCCAACATCACAGGACTTATTTCAACCTATCAGTGCATATCATGTACGGCAGACATAGATTTTTTTTTTTCAGTCATTTTTTACACAAGGATCTACATTTTTATTTGAATAAAGAATATGTGCACTACTGCCAACTCTGTCTAGGTTGTTAACCTAATGCTATGTTGACAGAGGTTTGACGTCAGAAATAACAAAGTGTTCAGCAGATCTGGTCATTGATAGTTTCTGGCTTAAACACAAGAAAATAAGATGATTTTCATACATCGGATGAAGAATTAAAAAAAGAAAAAAACTAAATTATAACCTCATGTCCAATGTGCAATTGTTAATGTTAATGATACAAACTCAGAAAGCAGTATCTTTTGCCACAGGGCTTACCACGGTCTAAGGTAAACTAGAAAGATTGCATGTCTTGGTGGCCGATGTGATTTCGGAAATCTGCTGAATGTACTGAATTTTTCAAAAGCTGATTTTTTTAAAGCCTGAATAGTAAGAGGCTGAATGGGCTAAAAACATGCTGAACATTTTTGATAGTTGAACAGTTTCTCTAGCCGAATAGAAAGCTGAATGTATGAAAAAGCTGAAAGGGCAGAAAAGTAAGAGGGCTGAAAGAGCTTAAAAAGGTGAACATTTTGATAGCTGTACAGTTTCTGTAGCTGAACATGAAGCTGAATGAAAAAGCCAAAAAGACAGAAAGATGAATATTTGAAAAAGCTGAAAAGGCAGAAAAGCTGAAAAGTAAGAGGGCTGAAATAGCTTAAAAAGGTGAACAGTTTCTCTGGCTGCACATATCCTGGAGCTGTAGCAGAACCAAAGTTGAAAATGTCCCCATAAGAATGAATGGGAAAACGCCTTCTAAACTTCTGCGAGTTTTGAAAAAATGTAATGGTTATCGCAAAAATATTTATATTAAGTAACAGGAGACATTGCTGAACTCTGTGATGTCTTTTGATTTCTGTAGAGTGAAAAATGAGGGTGCCAGAGTGAGAGACAAAACAGGTACCGTCTGCTCTCCTCCAGAATGTAGGCTCAAAATTAACATTGCGGAATAAGAATCTGAATACATCTGAAATAAGGCCATCAGCTGAAAGCCAACAATATTTCCTACATTTATATGTATATGTCTATGTG
Organism: Sparus aurata; assembly: GCF_900880675.1. Classification (NCBI taxonomy): domain Eukaryota; kingdom Metazoa; phylum Chordata; class Actinopteri; order Spariformes; family Sparidae; genus Sparus; species Sparus aurata. The sequence continues at coordinate 673,852 of NC_044195.1, read as the reverse complement.
AAGTAAAAGCTGTGAGATCCAAATCAAGCTGAAGAGAATTTTTTTCTCCACTTTTGCCAGCTGCTGTCCACTCTAGCGATGATGTCACGCCCTCTAGCTCACGCAATACACACCCATTATAAAATCAGAAGATGGCCTCAAAATCCTTCAAACTTTTAGAGTTGGGATGGTGTCTCTAGCTCAAAGTTTGAGGGGCAAGAAGAGGTTGAAAGTCGATGAGTTTTGAAGAGGATTTGAAGATTTTCCCATTTATTTCCATATTATTATTACTTTTATTTTTTTAACTTGAATATTTGAAAAAGCTGAACATTTAAAAAGCTGAACAGTGCAAGGTCGAATGAGCTTAAAAAGCTGAACGTTTTCATAGTTGAATGGTTTCTATAGCTGAAGGTATGCTGAAGCAGTAGCAGAATGAAATTTGAAAAATTACCCATAAGGATGAATGGGGAAAAAATTACAGAAAAAGCTGAATATTTCCAAAAGTATAAAAGATAGAAAAGCCAAAAATACTTGCAGTCATGTCCTTAAGAAGCTTAAGGACATATGGAAGGAGAAGAATAAATTCCAGAAGGACAATAGCTTGCAGCATTCACACTAATTATTGCTTAGCAAGGAAGTTATCAGTTTCACGTTTTTGCATAAGCCTGTGTAAGAGTGTCGATGTCCAAAATGAATATCAGCTAAATTTGAGCATGAAAAAAATATTAAAAATCATAAGGAATGAAGTTCAAATTGGATTATTATGGGAGATTAAGAACACTATATATTCTTCGTAGTATTTACTGTAGGGCGCAGCTTTGTTGGTTATGACACCTGGAAGGATTTATTTTCAATCTTTTTGACACTTTCACATCTAATGTCAAATGGCACCATATCATTTCTATGGCTGTGTCGATATTTCGTTCAGATGGAAAAACAGCTTACGTTTGCATGAAACATCATATCATTATTAATGTAAATCTATAGGAGGCAGAGGGAAGATGGGAACATTTTAGATTTTCCTCAGTAAAAAGTGCTATTTGTCAGAAAGGTTTTTTTTATTCCCAACTTGTCAAAAACGGGTGCTTTGGGATGGCAGCCGACCCGTGCTGGAATGCCAAAGCGTCAGTTTTTGATGAGTTGGGAAACGCAGAGCGGCATTATTAAATGAGTTAGGGATGAGACTGAAAAATCAACTTTTCTAACAAATAGCACCTTCCTAACCTTCCTAGATGGACAGTCAAAAAAATGAAATGTCTCCTTCATCTTCGCTTTAAAAGGAGTTAACAGTGACTGTAGCATACCACTAACTAACTCTACTAAATCTATGATGTGGTGATAGGAAAGCCATCTTGATTACAAAGCAGGCTTTTATGTACTGTAGCTGTAAGGGGGAAAACAGCAACAGAGCCTAATGTTTTGAAAAGGTTTTGATTATGGTTATTTGGTTGCTATGGCGCCGTATAAGGTGGCAGCCTGTAACAGCAGCTCCTGTGGGTTTTCAAGTTTTTTCAAGTTTTTTCTTAGTTTTTGTTGTATCTCTGTTCTGATTCTCGCTGAACTTTGGCGGCTCTTCTCCGGAGACTGAGAGAGGACGAGCACCTTTCTTTTTTTCTTTTTTGGACTTTTGTGGCACTTTTTAGTGATGTTTTTCCTAGCCCTAGCAACGGAGGGTCAGGAGCGCATCATTGAGCGCATTGTTTACACACGCGACCAGCTGATTGCGCTGTGTGAACCTGCACTGCTACCCGGAACCAGGCCTGAGGTCCTGAAGGAGCTGCGGAGGAGACGCCGCAGCTGCAGAGCCGGAGTCAAACGGAGGGTTAAGAAGAGGAGACACAGACCGGCTGTACCGGCGATCGTCATGGGGAACGTGAGGTCTCTGGGGAACAAGACGGACGAGCTCACCGCTCTGATAAAGGCTCAGAGTGAATATCGTGAGTGCAGTGTGTTGTGTTTCACGGAGACATGGCTTCACTCAAACATCCCGGACCACAGCGTGGCGATTCCCGGCTTCAGCACTGTTCGGGCGGACAGGGACGTGACAAGCAGCGGAAAGAAGAAAGGAGGAGGGATTGCACTGTATGTGAGTGAGAGGTGGTGTAATCCCGGACATGTTCACGTGAAGAAACGTCTCTGTACCCCGGACATTGAACTGCTGACTGTGGGGATGAGGCCTTATTATTTGCCCCGGGAATTCACGTCCGCCGTCATTATCGGTGTGTACGTTCCTCCTTCAGCTGATGCGGCGCTGGCCTGTGACGTCATCCACTCCGCTGTTGCCCAGATACAGACGCAGCATCCTAACGCATTTATTGTCATCACCGGGGATTTTAATCACGTCTCACTGGACAAAACCCTCCCAACATTTCACCAGTATGTTGACTGCCCCACCAGAGACTGTAACACACTAGATCTGTTGTATGCAAATGCTAAGGATGCATACAGTCCCACAGCCCTCCCCCCTCTTGGAAGATCTGACCACAACCTGGTTCTGCTGACCCCTAAGTATATGCTGCTTGTTCAGCGGCAGCCTGTCCACACTAGGAGCTTGAGGAGGTGGACTCAGGAGGCTGCTGACGCACTACAGGACTACTTTGAGTCGACAGACTGGGATGCACTTGTTGAGCCACATGGAGAGGATCTCGACAGCATGACCGACTGCATCACAGAATACATCAGGTTCTGTGAACACACCACCATGCCAACCCGGACTGTACGCTGCTTCCCTAATAATAAGCCGTGGATCACCAATGATCTGAAAGCCCTTCTTTACAAGAAGAAGAGGGCGTTCAGGTCTGGAGACAGGGAAGAACTGAGGAGAGTGCAGCATGAACTCAGGGATATGCTGAGGGCCTGTAAAGACACCTACAGGAGGAAGCTGGAGGCCAAACTCCAGCAGAACAATGTGGGGGATGTGTGGACTGGTATGAAGCAGATCACTGGGTGTAAGGTGAGCGGCAGACAGTCATCGGGCAGCCTGGAGAGGGCAAATGAGCTGAACAGATTCTTCAATAGGTTCAGCTCACAGCCTTCTGTCGTCTCCCTGACACCTCCAGACCCCCACACACCCTCACTGCCCCCAATGCTTCCTCCCCTCCCCCCTCACTCCCCTGCTGTGAGCTCTCCTGTGCAGCACCTCTCCTCCTCCTCCACCTCCTCGTCCTCCACTGAAGACACCAGCAGCCTCCCCCGCATGACTGTGACTGCAGGCCAGGTTAGGAGACAGCTGGAGAGACTCCACCAGCAGAAGGCTGCAGGCCCTGACGGTATCAGCCCCAGGATCCTGAAGACATGTGCCAGCCAGCTGTCTCCTGTCCTACAACACCTCTATAAACTGAGCCTGGGTCAGGAGAGAATACCGGTGCTTTGGAAGACTTCCTGCCTGGTTCCTGTTCCAAAGAAGTCGACACCATTAGACCTCAATGACTATCGACCAGTGGCCCTCACATCTTACGTCATGAAGGTGCTGGAGAGACTGGTTTTGGCCAACCTGAGGCCACAGGTGAGAGCCCTGCTAGACCCTCTGCAATTTGCTTACCAGCCCCACTTGGGAGTTGATGACGCTGTCATCTACCTGCTGCAACGAGCCCATTCGTACCTGGATGGTGGAGGAGGTACTGTGAGAATCACATTCTTTGATTTCTCCAGTGCTTTTAACACCATTCAGCCACTGCTACTGGGGGAGAAGCTGCGGGTGATGGGTGTAGACGACACAATGATCTCCTGGATTACTGACTACCTGACAGGCAGGCCACAGTTTGTCCGTATGGGCAGTGTTCTGTCTGATGCGGTGGTTAGTGATACAGGAGCTCCACAGGGGACTGTACTGTCTCCTTTCCTGCTCACCTTATACACCACTGACTTTCAGTACAACACTGGGTCGTGTCACCTGCAAAAGTTTTCTGACGACTCGGCTGTTGTTGGGTGTATAAGTGAGGGACAGGAGGAGGAGTACAGGGCACTGGTAGACAACTTTGTGGAGTGGACTGGACAGAATCACCTGCGGCTGAACATCAGCAAGACCAGAGAGATGGTGATAGATTTCAGGAAGAAAAGGAAGACGGCTTTCCAACCACTGTGCATTCTGGGAAGGGATGTGGAGGCGGTGGAGGATTACAAGTACCTGGGTGTTACCATCAACCACAGACTGGACTGGAAATCTAACACTGAAGCTGTTTACAAGAAGGGGATGAGCAGACTTTACTTCCTGAGGAAGCTGAGATCCTTCAACGTGTGCAGCAAGATGTTGGAGATCTTTTATCAGTCTGTGGTGGCCAGTGTACTTTTCTTTGCTGTGGTTTGTTGGGGAGGCAGCATCGGAGCCAGCGACACCAACAGACTCAACAAACTGATCAGGAAGGCTGGCTCTGTGATTGGCTGCAAACAGGACACTCTGGAGGCTGTGGTGGAGAGGAGGACACTGAAAAAACTGTTATCCATCATGGATAATCCTCTCCACCTTCTCCAACTCACACTGGTCAGACAGCGGAGCACCTTCTCCGGAAGCTGCTTCAGCTTCGCTGTCGAAGCAACAGATACAGGAAATCTTTCCTGCCACAATCCATCACTTTATACAATAACTCTCTCACCTCTGCCTGACAGAGAACTCTGGTCTCTCTACTGTTCTGTTGTATATATTATTATTGTTATAGTATATTTTGCATATTTTGTTTTGTTGTATATATTATTACTGTTTATTGTTTATAGCACACTGTGCACTGTATATATACACTATGTATATATTGGATTCTATTTATGTTATGTACGAAGTGTTTTATTTGCGGACCCACTGCTGCTGTAACAAAATAATTTCCCAGTCTGGGATCATTAAAGTAATTCTATCTATCTATCTATCTATCTATCTATATGTTTGTCTTTATCATCCTTTGTCTCTCTGTCAAAGCTCACTAGTCCATTCCTTTCAGGAACGTTGCATGTTGGAGATGAGATCAGGGAGATCAACAGCATCAGTGTAGCCAACCAGACTGTCGAGCAGCTGCAGAAGATGCTGGTGAGTGTGTGTGCAGGGACGTGCACATGATTACAGCGCGCCAATTTTTTTTTCAGGCCTTAATAACACAATTTGTAGATTAATTAATGTAAAAATAATAAACAAAGTACTTATAGAAAGCTAACTACTTAGCTGTGTATCCTGTGTAGCTGTGAGTGATATGCAATTGCCATTTCTTTTGTGTCAACAAATTATTGTCAACATGAGTTTATTCACATTATCATAATACTGAGGTTTGAAAGACATGCAATTCAGCTGTGGTTTTTGAAAAGCAATAAAACACTGGTTTATTATTAGGCTGTTTATTGGAGGGCAAGTACAAACTAGAAATGCATGCTACACATCTAAAAATGTGACAAAACCAAGAAATGACTACTGTGACTGTTAGTAGGAACAGCATGTTTACAACAGCAAAGTCACAGTAAACTCAATATCTGGAAGAAGTTTAAGATTTGTGGCAAGATAAACAGCCGACACAGCTGTCAGATTTGATTATTCTTAATGCTCATTAACAAGCAGTTAGCTTAACAAGCACAAATGGGCGCTTTTCTGAATAAGTGGAAGGCAACTTGTTAGCCCCCACAAGAAAGTTATGTTAATGGGATGATAACTCACAAAGGTTCAAGTCGCTCCATTGTCACGTGGTGGAGTTCACCATGAGGCAGCGGCTTCTCTCTCTCTCTCTCTCTCTTTCCCTCTGTGAGAGACAGAGTGGAGCCGCAGCGGACAGAGAAGCCGCTTTATAGGCTCAACACACTCACAACACCATATTACGTACGAAATTCGTACGGTAGATAACCGTGGCGTTTTTATACCGCCATTTTTTTTACATCCCTATACACAACAGGAATTTATTTATTCATTAAAAAACACACAAAAAGGGCACTTTTTAATATGAGGTAAAAAGGGCAGGGGCTCAAGCATCCCTTGGGCCCCTTGTGTGTGTCTGTGTGTCCGTGTGTCTGTGTGTGTGTATAAGCTTCTGACTTGTCTAGTCAGTGCTTAAGTGTTGTTACTGCTACATACTGTATTAAAAGTAAAAAAGTAGATTTCAGTAAAATCTCATATGCTGAACTACAACAGGACCAAACTGTGTGTGTGTGTGTGTCCATGTCCACAGAGGGAGATGAGAGGCAGCATCACATTCAAAATAGTGCCAAGTTACCGGATGCAGGATTCCTCGTGTGAGGTAACACCTCCTCCTCTTCACTGCTGATGTGACCTGCTGATCATATTACTAACTGCTCACCATACTGAGTGTGTGTGCATGTAACCCAAGGATGTTGTGTGTGTGGAGTGTGCTGTGTGTGTGTGTGTGTTTTGCTGTGTTTTGCTGGGGCTGGGTCAGATATTTAGCACACCAATTTCACAACCAAGATACCAGAACCTCCCTCTCCCCCTCTGGTCCAGGAATGAGCCACACCTCTCTGTGTGATCCCACCCTGCTCCTGCCCACAGACCACCACAACTGTACAAACTCTCACACACTACAAAGGTGGACCAAATAATAGAAACATTGTACAATTTGATATTTATAAATTAAGTATAATAAGTCCACTAATATATATAATATTGTTGTATGATAAATTGTTATTAATCTGCCTCCGTGCTAATGGCAGCCGATTCCATTAGGCATTATGATTTTGGGGTTGTCCACCCCATTCTTGTGAATGCAGAATGTCAGGGACACCTTGAGGGAATTTTATTACATGTGGCCCAAACTTCCACTTGGATTTAGCAATGAACTGATAAAGTTGTGTGTTTAGCCATAACCCAAGGCTTCCTATGCTCATAATGACAGGATAAAAAGGATGAAGTGATGACATTTCCTATCCAAAAGGTTAAAGTTCAGTTTCACTGTGACAGCACAATGTTCTGCAAAAACATGCAACACCATAAGTCCCCCTAAGAGAGGGGGAATGTGACCATATTAGGCATTTGGCTAGATATTGAATTGGTGACAGTTAACATGGGTTTCCACCTTGAAACTGTGCTGATTGTAGAGATCTCCAGTGCTGCTTGGTTGAAAGTGTGTTAAGCATCCATGTTTAAGAATTTGTAGCCTCCATGCAGCAATCATCCATATTTAAACTATTGTAGTCCTCCCGATAAGCTCAAGTTTAGCACACAAACACATATCTCAGTGTACAGAGATGGTTATTTGCAGTATTGAGCTGTGATGGTCTGTGTAAGGGATGGCTTCATGGGCTCGGCTGTTCAGCAACAGATATAAGACTACCGCCCCCCTGTGCTGATTTAAGGACGTGCAACCTAGAGGACTGCTGATCTTGTTGTTACCCATGTCTTGTTGACGCATTTCATTACGTCAGCATTGTAGTGGGTCTCTATTGCCGGCGCTGCCCAGAAAGTTGTGTCTGGTGTGTGTCTGTGAGCTCTGTGTATATGGCCACAAGTTCATGGATATTTGTATGAGATTGAGTGTGTATACGTGTGTGTGGTAGCTGTGCGCTGCTCACCCGTGTGTCTTATTTCAGAAAGAGTCCCCCACCACCTCCAGGCAGTCCCCTGCCAATGGCCACTCCAGCATTAACAGTTCTATCTTGGTAAGGACCCCCGTCCCCCCAAAAAAACCCTACAGAAAGACCCCAAACCATTTCTCTCTTCTCCCCCCAACAGTGCGTCTCATTTGTTACGTTGATGTGTCATGGTATTTTTAAATGTCTCTGTCTTCATGTCAGTTTATCCAATTGTCTGTGAAGTTTGTCTGTTCATCGTGAGCTGTGTTTATTTCTGTTTTTATTTGAATTGTAACTGTTAAAGCGGTAGTAACAGTAGAATTAGCAGTAGATGGGTCGTACTGTAAATTTCCTTTGTCAATCCTGTGTCATTCCCTCAGTTCATGTTTGAGCCAAAGACCCCCAGGTTCGATATCTCAGTTAACAAATTGGTGTGCCTCATAAAATCTGCTGTGTGCTGTGCCTCATTGCTGACACAACACACGAGGCATCCTGTGGTCTCCATGGTGCAGGGGACACACTCAGGGCTTCTGCTGTGCATTACACTAGACCGCATCAGGATGCGCAGTTTCTTCATCTCTACTCCAAGGCTTGAGACAGACACTGTGGTCATGCTGATGTTGTAGCTGCTTTGCTTGCTCTGTGCTTGCTTGTTGCTCTACAGCCAGATCTGCTTTAATTGATAGAATCACGCTGTTCTTTTTTCAGTGTCCTCTGTCTTTCCATTTTGCAAGAGCAGATTGCAGATGAATGTGCATGCATTGTTTAATTTCAACAAAAAGATAACTGGAACTAATGTTAAACTAATGTTGTACTTTGTATTTGAAAAAATTCAGACCTAGTGTAACCATCCGCCCTGAGTGCTCCGATTATAAGTGGACAGCTTTAGGTCCGTCAGTTCCCACCTGGCATTAACATGCATCTCAAGTGACCACCTGTTATTGGATCTCACTTCCAGCTTTATATGCAAATATACACAAACATCATTGGAATAAACAGACACAGTAACCCCATTCTGTGGGGATCCTGCGCCAATTCTCCGCCTCAGACTCTGTGTGAATGTCTCGGAGGCGGCAAGGGGTATAATTTCGCTCCGGCACTGATCCGCTTCTGGAGGTAGTATCAGTTCACAAAAAAAGAGATATCTTACGAGAAGGCCAAAAAATAGTTACACTTGTGCTGTAGACAGTGGTTCACAAAGGTTATTTCTCCTACCTCAACAACTGTCAATATTGAGGGATTTTCTCCATAGGTGACAAAGTTGCCTATATTGGTTACTGTTACATGTAACTGTATTTGTAAAATTCTACATGCTTACTATCAATGAAATGTTGTCTTTTTTCATACATGTTATGTATATGGTTAAATCAGTGTGACATTGGTGCTGCCACAAACTGACACAACTGAACTGAAACAACTAAATGTATCACATGTAATGCTGACTTTAGAAGAAGTCTCAAATGATTTTGAATTTTTAGCAACAGCTTTTAAAAACATGCGATTTGCAATGGTTATTAGTTCAATGGTTGGTTGAAGCTGCTAACTGGCAGGTCAAGAGGGACCAAACATGTCGTTCACATTACTTGTTCTTGTTCTTGTTCTTGTTCTTCTCCTTCTTCTTCTTCTTCTCTGTTCTTCTTCTTTCGCTTTCTCTTCTTATTCTTGCGTCTTAAGTGCATCTCAGGCATTCACATCTGCACAGCTGTCCACTCTAGATCAGAGAACTCAGGATGGATATCAATACAAACTGTGAACTGCGACTTTGTGCCTCACAGTTAACCATGTCTTTCTGTCATAAATGGTTTACTTCTACAGGACCTGCCATCCACCATTCAGCCCAAGGGTCGACAGGTGAATAAAACCACTCACTTACTCACTCACTCACTCACCTGTACTCATTAGCATCTTATATAGTGCATACAATCTCTCAACTTTATACAGAGGTATGTGTCTCAATTTTTCCTAACCCTTCTTTCTACAAAATTCATCAGTATAGTTTGGATTGATTTACAAGATAGTTGTTTTGTTCAGGCCGGGCTTTACTCCCTGCAGCTTATTATTTCTTCATAGAGGTCTTCACAAGTCCAATATTATGGACCGAGTGTGAAAGAGATCATCGAAAATCTTCCAGAGTCCTCACACTAGCCCTTTTTAGATAGAAAAGGCGGCACATTTGCTCCAAGGTAAGGGCGGCAATGTGCCGGCCTGTCTTTCTAAAACGGAGGTGTAATATTCCTCCTTTTCCAACGTGACGTGACGTGAAGCTCGAAGTTGGGCTGTGAACAATGACAAAGAATTTGAGCTTTACATTGCACCCCGTTGGAATTTAGAACTGGGTTCTTAGCGGGGGGCTTTTAATTTGAAAGTAGCGACCGTTCCTAGCTTGCCGACACAACAACAAGCTAACACAACCAAACAGCTACAGAGACCGAGGAGACACTAGCATCTCCTGGATCTCAGCGGCTGTCCAGTTGTTCATCTTAATGTTCGCGGATGAAATGATGGACTGACTGCTGTGATCAGCTGTTTCTTAGTTTTAAAACTCCCCGGCTGTGGGTCGTACAACAGTGCAGGTCATTGACACCTCCGCACACCTCACGCAGAGGCCGGCATATTGACGCCTCATTTTTAGATAGCAGGCGAGGTGGAAATAAGTGTACCCTCCGAGGCGGAAAATCGGTGGAACAAAACAGACCCCCAATTTGCCGGCCTCTGTCTAAAACTGCAGACCGAGCCGCCAAAAGGACGGGCAGATTGGCGGCTTGGTGCTCTGTCTAAAAATGGCTAGTGGAAGTGTAATGTTGCAGCAGCCACTCCATGGATGGTCCCCATATGTTACATATTCAATGGAACCAGCCTGTTAGAAGCTGGTACCAGAGAATGTTTGGCATTTTAAAAACAATTATTTGATTATCAAGATAGTTGTCTGTCACTCAACTAAACATTCAAGCCTTATACTACGGCATTCGATATACTGAAAAAGTGACCAATGGAACAGGATCCTGTGTTGACTCATTATGACTGAATATGATTTGTGTCTGGCAAAACTTTTTTTCAGAAGACCTTCTTGCTTATTCTGACATTATATTAAACTAATACCCTGGACACTGCAACAACATGACTGACCACTGTTGTGTAATCAGCCTTACAGTGTAGCACTTCACTAGCTTTACTTAAAGCTGCAGTCTGGAGTTTTGAGAAAAAAGTGGGCTTAGCCAGAAAATTTGAATGATACAGCTCCGAGGTCCCTCCTTCTTCCTCTCTGCTGCGCTGCAGCCCTGCCTTCAAAGCCTCTCCCACACCTGCTGTTCACGAGTAACCACGGTAACAGAGGACGCCAGATAACAAAGATGGCGCATTCTAAATAACAACATAAGCCCTGACTGTTATATTTCTGACCAATACAGTGCTTCATGCAGATCACTGTAGATATTGAATTGAATTGAATTGAATTCTTTATTGTCATTATAACAAGTACAACGAAATTAAGTGCAGTTATTTCAGTGCAAATAGAGCTTGATAAATAGTAAAAAAAAATTTAAAAAAGTAGAAACAACACATAAAAAAGAATATAAAAAAACACGTAAGAACAAGCACGTCCATCCATCCATCCATCCATCCATTTTCATCCGCTTATCCGGCTAACAGCACGTCCAGTGGAAAGAAAAAAACAGTATTTCAAAAGAAAGAAGTGCATTTCAGTGAAGGGAAAAGGTGAGTGAGTTATTCACTTATCCAGAGTAACAAACAATATTCCTCACATCGTGGTAGACGGAGTTACCAGCTAATTATTATCCGCTAATCATTATCTGCTGCAACAACAACAAAATCCCAACGGGGGAGGGGGGCTGCCGGCAGCGTATGCACGAGAATGATTGACACTTCTTAGTCACTCCCCTTGGCTCTGATTGGTTCCGGAAGCTGTGAATTCTTGCAAATCAAATTACAGCCACTGGGGGGAGCCACAGACAGTGGATTATTACTCAGCTGACCTGTACCTTATTCTACTGTCAGATCATAACGACAATTTTAGCAAATATAACACAAAATATTTACAGACTACAGCTTTAAAATGTATGTATGGTTATAATGGCACAAGCATTGTTTAACTTGGGAGAACCTAGAGATCTCCTCTAGCCACTGATCCCGAGTCAGATATGGTTGTATGGACCCACAGCTAGTGGGAACAGGAGTTATGGGAGTTACTTCTGACTCTGGCCAACTAAAATAATTTTTCAGCATATTAACCTTTCACAACTTAACTCATCCTATTAAGTCATTGTGTGTGTGTGTGTGTGTGTGTGTGTGTGTGTGTGTGCACCTTCCTGACAGATACCTCATAAATTTTCCAACATTACTCACCAAAATCATGTCTTTTAATGTTGTGAGATCAAGTATCAGCAATATGGCATCTAAGGATGTTGTGATTGCGCAAACAGGAGATCCTACCAGCAGAGGGCAGTAGGGTCGACAACAGACCCTCTTATCACACAGGCTTAGCAGCCCAAGAGTTGCAGAGCTTGATCTCAGAATCATTGAATTTTCTTGTAGTTTAGGGGAAGTAGATATTTGAAAGTATTGGATTGGTAAGCAAACCTCCTGTCCTGTCTCACCACCATCAATTCCAACCTATTTACCCTCCACCAACCTTGGCGTCCGTACTGCTGTTTAGACATTGCATAGCCATTTTGCTGCGTGATGTGTATGATGCTTTCAAATCCTAGATTGAATCCAGACCTCCAATCAACGACAAAATGTCTGTTAAGGTAAGAGACAGGCTCTCCCACCCCCAAAATAGAGAAAACACAGCAACTACTTCTGCTTGTCCCTTGTCCAGCTCACTTTCACACAGACTGCATAATGTCGTGTTGAACTAATTGACACATAAACAATGCCTGTGCCGTAATAACCAATCCATGGAAAGGCTCCTTAATAGACCAGCCGTTTCTGGCTTTATGTTGCTGGAGAAGGCCCTACCTTGGAAACCACTCCTAAGCCAGGCAACCAAAAACCCTCCATGCACCCCCCTCTCCTGAGAGTCCATTGATCATGACTACAGTCGTATTTGACCCATCGCTGAGTTAGCCCTCTCATCTAACCTCTGCGCTTTTCGACAGATCTATGTGAGGGCTCAGTTTGAGTATGACCCCTCCAAAGACGAACTCATCCCCTGCAAGGAGGCGGGCATTCGCTTCAGGGTGGGTGACATCATCCAGATCATCTCCAAGGATGACCACAACTGGTGGCAGGGCAAGCTGGAGAACACAAAAAATGGCACAGCAGGCCTCATCCCGTCACCAGAGCTGCAGGAGTGGTGAGAGACAAATACACACACTGGCCCTCATTTATCAATCTTGCGTGGAAACGGGTGCAGATCTGAGAGCAGAATTGGTCTTACGACAGGACACACGTGTGATTTATGAAACATTCGTATCTGACCAATCCCAGCGTACGAATGATCGGGTCTTGATAAATGCGGCGGCTGAATTCGATCGTCATTAACATGTTACGCCCTTAAATATTCCTGGTTCGAAGGCCTCACCCACTGAGGTCAAACATGGAGAGAAGAAACACTGGCAAGAAGAGAAACTTTTCCGAGATGGAGATCGGCATCCTGGCAGTGCCGGCACATCAAAGGCACTCCGTTCACTAATGCAATGTTGTGCAAAACTGAACAGGCCAATATGGCACACTTTCTCCAGGGTATACAGCAGCGCTCCCCCTGCTGGTCCGAGACGGAGCCACCTGCCCTTCAGCAACCCGAAACAGCTCCACTGTGACCCGTGTGCGTGTGTGCGCACTATTGAATCTGCCTTCCTGCTCTGTAGCGGGTTTGGCAGCGGGGTAATTAGGTATTCCGGTAATTAGTTGTCATATTTTATTTTACAAAAAAGTGGTATCAGTAAAAACGTGGGCTTTTGTTTAAATAAAAATGTTTTAATTTAGTTTTATTCGTTTTAAGAATCCGTTTTGATCTGTTCTTAATATGTGACTGCTTATGCTTAATTACAGCTGAGGTTTGTTTAATAATTATTTTCAGACTCAGCCAGATTTTGCTGTGCTGCACCGCAAATCCACAGACTCAGATTTGTGTACACGAGCTCAGACCTGACGTGAGATCTGATCGTAGCTTCCGCTCACGTCCAAATTGATAAATGCCGAAGTTTGCGTGGAAACGGTCGTACGCACGGTTTTCTGCCGTACGTTCGTTTGATAAATGAGGGCCATTGAGAGTTTATGGCAAACAGACAAGGCTATGGAGAAACTATACCTCTACATCTACAATCATTCAGCTCAGCACTTAATGTGACTCTGTGTATGTGTTTGTGTTAGGCGAGTGGCATGTATCGCCATGGAGAAAACCAAGCAGGAGCAGCAGGCCAGCTGTACCTGGTTTGGCAAGAAGAAGAAACAGTATAAAGACAAGTATTTGGCGAAACACAACGCAGGTACACCGTGCACTCACCCACATGCATGTGCACACAAAACAACTTGCTGCCAACATTTTAGTGTTGTTGAGTCCCATGAGTCTCTAAGTTCATGTTATACTTGCACTTTTAAAATATTAACACCTAAATGAGTGTGTGTGGCCCTGTGAGCATGTGTGTCTGTCCATCTGTCTGTTTGTGCAGGTAGAATGTGTATGTAACAGGATCTTGTAGCGTTCGTCTTCACTAGTGGAGCCACAGCCAGGGATGGCAGTAAAAGCTGCCAGTGTTGCTGAAACATGAGCACAGGGGCAAGTTTGAGCCAGAAAAGCTCTGCATTTTATGACAGAGTCTTAAATGACATGTCTGCATGACGATGTGTTCTGTATGTGTGTAGCAAGATATGTAACCATTTGTCTCTAAGTAATTGTGATATCAGATACAGAGGCCCTGAAGTAGCATCAACAGCAGATTGTTGACTGGTGTGCACCTAGCCAAGGCACGTTTATTTGTATAGCATAATTCAGACACAAGGCAAGTCAAAGTGCTTTACAGGGGCATAAGAATTGCATTAAGTCTAGAATTCTAGACTCACTACTCGAGAACCACTGCCATGTGTCTGGTTGCGTGACCAGGCTGAGTGTTTGTGTGATAAAAACTCAACGTTGTTTGCAACCGGAGCTGAGTGAGTGAACACAGGAGGCAGGGAGGGGAAGAGTGGTCTGTGTGAGAGTTGAGTCAGAGGAAGGTAGCAGGAAAGGTTTTTTGGTTGCTGCTGGTTTTGAAACCAAATAGATTTTTGTAAAGGTGCAATAAGCTGCGACTTCAGTTCTCTTCCCTTTAATGTCGTCATTGTGTTGCACTGTAATATGTCGCCCAAGTCCCCAAGGTCAAAGCGACACCTAAAAATATCTTGTTTTGTCAAACCAACAGTGCAATTCATTGACTACTGGTGTATTCCCCACAAAAGTGAAGGGAATATTTTAGATTACAAACAATGTCAATAACAGACTAAAATATATGCTAATTCAAAATGGACCGTAATCAGTCAGTCGAAATAAATATTGCTGTGCACTAGGGGTGGTGAAAAAAAAACGATTATTGATTAATCGCGATTATAATATTGACGATTATGATTCGATTATTACATTTCCAAAAATCGATTTAAAAAAAAAAAAAAAAAAAAGATATATATATATATATATATATATATTTTTTTTTAAATAGTAATACAAACTGGAGTCCTCCTCTTACTGGCTTCCGCTACATGGTCCACAGTCTGGAGCCATGATATGTTATTCCATCCCGGAGCTTTTTCACACTTAAATTGATTCCAAATCTTTACAAGGACACAAAGCTTTCCATGCAAGTGTCCCTCAACTCTGCTCACAGGGTAGCAATAACCTGCAATGCCTGGACATCCAAAACTACAGTCTCAAAAGTGACCATTACACAGGGGCGGTTCTGGGGGGGGGGCAACAGGGGCCAGTGCCCCCGTAACTCTGAGTCTGGACCCCCCTGTGGCCCCCCCGACAGGGAGTCTGCATCAATACTACAATGACAGATTTCTTGTAAAGATTTTGTTTTGAAGGGAAAGGCAGAAATAAAGTGTCTCAGCAGTTTACTACCCAATCAAAATTTCTGAAATTGTAAACACTGTTTTGTCTGAATGAGGGATTTATCTTTTTTTCCAGGTTGTATGTGCCCCCTAACAAAAAAGGCGGCCCCAACCTGGCTCCCCTATTAAAACTGGTCTAGAACCGCCACTGCCATTACAGCTCATTATGTCAGCAGTTAATGGAAGCTAATGTCCTATGTACTTCAGGCGAAAGCTATGGATGATAGCTAGACAAGCACAAATATCTGAGAGTTTCTCAAAGCAATGGCAGACGAGTGGGGAATAGAGAAACACGCCCTGGTTCTCGTCACCAACAATGCTTCTAACATGAGTCCGGCTGCTGACCTTGGCAGCTTTCTTTCAACAGTGAAACACTACATTTGAAACAAATTAAAAAATAATAATTTTGATATTACAGTTACACTATACAATATTGAAGGTGCTGTGAAGTGTTACTCAAATGATAAGTAAAATAATTCAGCAGCTGACTGATGTTAAATGGAATCGAATCGAGACTTCAATAATCGGAATCGAATCGAATCGGGAAATTGGGCCGATTAACCACCCCTACTGTGCACACCAGGAATCTATTGACACTATTTTATTATCAATTGAATTAAAAAAACAAGGAGCAAACTACGCTCTGCTTCATCAGGTTCCATCTGTGCTTATTTGCCAATGAGGTGCTGATCAGCAGAGAGAACCAGCATGGTCACATTCCCTGTTACAAGCACACTTTTTTTTTACATCAGAATACAAGAGTCTTGCTGATCCAGTCCCAATACTACTGAGGACGAGATACAGAATGTAGTTCCATAGGATATCATAAATATATAATATACCAGTTCCAAGAGTTGGCTGCAGAGCCAGACCTTCTGGATGAATAAACACCTGGAGTCGCATCAGTTTCTGCTCTCATCTGGAGCTGTTTATTGAAGGGAGGAGAGCTTATAGATTACTTTAACTTTTGCAATTAAAAAGTGGATTAATCATTACAATTTATCTGTGGAGGTGATCTCCATTGTCAGGTGTTTATGTTCTGTAATGTTGACTGCTGACTGGAGCTGGAGGGAAATAGAATAGAATAGAATTATTTTTATTGTCATTGTAAACTCAGCTTACAATGAAATCGCAGATGCATCTCAGTCAGTGCAATACAATAAGACATAACATAAAAACATATGAGAATGTCACAATAATAAAAAATATATATATATATATATGTATGTAAATCTAGGGTTTTAGCGAGAATCTGGAGTTCTATTAAAAATAAATATTCCCCTATATGCATCTAGCAGCGGCGGACCGCCACGTTACTGG
Source organism: Sparus aurata (assembly GCF_900880675.1). NCBI lineage: Eukaryota > Metazoa > Chordata > Actinopteri > Spariformes > Sparidae > Sparus > Sparus aurata. The sequence goes on along the minus strand of NC_044195.1, from coordinate 657,016 downwards.
TTGATGCAGGTAATGTGCCGCGCTAAACTCCGTTATTCCGTGCCGTACCGTGCTGCGCCGTCTCTCAGCATACATTACAATGGAGGTAACATTAGCGGCAGGTTTGGAGAAGGTGCAACGACAAACCTTGAGTTTACTTGATAATGTCAGCACAACGATTTTAACAAGCACCGGGTAGATGTCAACCATGAAGCAAACAACACTGATCACGGATTCAGGATTAGGGGTAGATGGATTTGTGCCGAGTAAGGACTCCGACTTTGAGTGGTGTTCCAGTGTACTTTTTCTAGTAGGAGGTAGGAAAATTCCTACTGTCTCGAATGTAGCATTACTATGCGCGAGGGCCACTGTGACGCGCGAAAGCTGTCAATCTCAAGTGACTGACAGATTATTTCACAGAGGCACAGGCATTTTGGATTGTTCTAGTGTTTGTGTTATCATGTGATTTTACTGTATATGGTTGGTTGTTAATATATTTTTGTTAACCTGTTAATGAACGCCCCCATTTTAAGGTTCTTTTTCCTAAACGACATACCGAAATTAAAAGCATGACAGCTCTCACGTAGTTTGAGACTCAGGGATGTGGGCTTGGTACCATTAGAAAGGTAACACCCTTTTTTTTTAGAAGAGTAAGTGTGATTCTATGACATACTGACACAGAGTTACAGAGGTTGTAACACAGGTTTTGGTTTCCGTCCAATTAAAATGTCAATAAACTGACTAAGATATAAGGGTTCAGGTATGTCTATGGACACAGCAGACACAATTAGGTCATAGCCACAGGTCTCAGCTTGCTACACTCAAAATTTGAAGTCAAAAGACTAAAAAATTGATTTTTTACACATTTATTTCTAAAGGCATGTCTGTGCGTTTTGCTTGGGTCCTTTTGGTTTCCAAGAGCGCCTACTGAGACCCTGGGGTTTCTTGCTTATTTCTTGATTTGATGCTGCTCATTCTGGGACAGAATGACAGAGGCATAACCATTGAAAACAACATTTTTACCATTCCACCTACAGGATTTTGATAAGAAAAAGCCAAAGTGAACTTGAAAAATGTCTTATATAAATATTATAAAAGTAGAAAAACTTGGCAATACAAACAGAACAATGCAAGATGGTGCAAAGAATAAAAGAGAGTAAAATAGTGCAAAATATAAAAGAGCAAACGAGTGCAAAATGTCACGGTGCAAAAATGCAGACATAAAACAGTGTGCGGCATGGGTATATACTGTTATGATCTGATGCTTAAAACTTTTAGCAAAGTTTTTACGAAGTTTTGGATTGCCCCCTCTTAGTGAAGGGTGTTCCTATGTTGAACGGTGAAGGGTGTTCTATGTTGGAACGGTGAAGGGTGTTCCTTTGTTGAACAGTGAAGGGTGTTCCTATGTTGAACGGTAATCCGTAACAGGTTAAATTATTGTCAATCATTGTTTTAAAGATTATACTTTTATTGTGTTTAATAAAAGTGTATTTTCCTGAAGCTTGAGACACCTCATATGTAAGCTAGGCAGACATTTCCCATGCTCATTACTGTGCACAAATATACTGTTATGTACATAAGCCTGAAGAGCCTCTCTGGTGCCGGCAGACATATAGAAACCTCCCGGCAGGGTGCACTTTGTGCTTTGCTTTTGCATGCAGGCGAACACTCACCTCCACTGCAACAACTCCATCCTATGGGAAACACTGTATATCTAAATGAATAAATAAAAATGTATTGTACTATGCAAAATATGTAATGGTGTTTGTATTTTTAGTGCTTTTTGGTGTTTAGTGTGCGGATGGCCATTGGAAAAAAACTGTCTCTATATTAGTTGGTGCGTGTTTTGATGGATCTTAAATGTCCGCCAGAAGGAAACAGTTCAAAAAGGTGGTGGCCGGGCTGTGTGGAGTCGCTGGTGATTGCTTTGGTTCTGCTGAAGTAGCGAGACGTGGTGATGTCCTTCAGAGATGGCAGAGGGCAGCTAGTGATTCGTTCTGCTGTTTTGACGACCCTCTGCAAAGCTTTTTCATCTGCAGCAGAGCAGCCTTTGTACCACATTGAGATGCAGTACGTCAGCAGACTCTCGATGGTCGCCCGGTAGAAAGACACCATCAGCTTCCTCTCTGTGTCATTCCTCCTGAGCACTCTGAGGAAGTAGAATCTCTGTTGTGCTCTCTTGATGGTGGCAGAGGTGTTGGCAGACCAGGAGAGGTCCTTGGAGATGAGGACTCCCAGGAATTGTGTGTGAATGTACTTTACTTCATGAACATTAACATTACAAAGAGGAGAAGGGAAAGATGAGAGAGAACTAGAGTCTCTTGTGAGTGCTGAGTTCATTAAGAGGCTCAACTGAATTCAACCACACATACTCCATGTGTGCCGTGCTCACTAGTTTATGGCTAATGCACTGTAAAGTGTTCTGGCTGTTTGGGACAGAAACATATTTTGTGTGAATGAGGCAACTGAACCAAAACAATCCTGCACAATATAAATCAATAGATTATTTATTTTAGGATGGCATGACTGGGCTTCTTTGTATGCAAGTATTTAAAAAAATTTAATTGAATAATCTTGTAGAAGATATTGGAAGGAGGGTGTTTAGAGCAAGGAGCAGTGCAAAGAGTGTAGGGTAAAGATTGTCACAGGCTTTGGGTTGTCAGTGGACCCAGAGCTTTGCATCTATTGTACGATATATGCACCAAGTAGCAGGTGTCACTGATCACATGTTTGCCCCAACATACGTACTTGCCAGCGTACATTATCTACTGACAGTATGTTAGAGTATGTATGCATCTGAATGTCCATTTGATTAGCATGCCTCTTAAATAATTTGACACCTTGGCTGACATATTAATATTCTATAGCATGCAGCACAGAACATCATAGTTATGTAGTGATTCATGCATGAATGCATGGGATTCAGAGTCACCTGCAATTAATTTTTAGCAGTTTAAACTGAAATAGTCAATACTTTTAACGTCACACATTCCCTGTTTGATAGACAGATTTATTATTCATTAGTTATTCATTAGTGCAAAGAAAGTTCATGTTAACACTTCAGCATCCATTAGGGTTGAATACAAAACATCATAAAGTCAAAGCAAAATCATAGCAATATGTTCGACCTGTAGTTATAGCAGTGTTTATGTGTATTTTATAATACTAAAATGATTTACAGAGTCAAAATCTGTATACAGAAACTATGGCGATACATAGGCCTCCACCCACAACTGCAGAGCAGAATTCAACAAATGCCGGACCATCATCGACCTGGTTCCCTCAACAGAAAATGAAGCCAATGAGATTTTTCTATTTGGTTTTTTAAGACATGCAGATACTTGATAACTAAAACGTGGTGTAGTAACTGGGGTAAATTATGGCGTAGAACAAGACATGAAAGTATCTCAAGCTTGTGTTAACTACAGAAGTTATTTCAGACAAAATACCTTTTTTTGCTTTTGCTTGTTTGTCAAAGTACTTACACGTAAACTCTGTTGATAGAGTTGCTATGTGAATAAAGTGTATTATTATTATTATCATTATAATTATTATTATTATTATTATTATTATTATTATTATTATTATTATTATTTATTGTTAACTCATTTAATAAACCTCTTGACTTTACTCAAGGTAACCAGAAGTTTTTTATTCTGCGTCTTAGGATTCATTCCTGCAGCACTCTATTACCATTACTGCTTAATGTCCAAAAACCCTCCAAGCACTGAAACAACATGGGTTTTCCTTCACAACCACTGCACACAGCTTTATCTACTGCAGAAGTACTCAACCTCATTACTTTCTGAGTACCAACCAATAACTTATTTTATGATCAAATAGTTTGGAATCTAAATTAGGAACATTTTCACAGTATTTTATCTAGGGTAATTTATTAAAGACTGACTTTTTAAGCAGTGTAGCATAATTTGCTTTCTGAAAATAGGCCAAAATATGTTTATGTTTCCCAACTACGGTGTTAAGTATAACTATGATCATTTACTGTTCAGTACTGTAGCGTTGTACAATACTTAAATAATTGTTTTGGCATGTCAGGTCAACTCTGTAAGCCTTACACTGTATGGGATGTGCTGAAAAGATTAACGGTTCTTAAAGGGCCAGAGGATCAGACATCACAAAGATTGAATATTACCATATAATTCAACACATTTGAAGACATTTTTTAAATTACACAGTTATAAAAAAGAACAAAAGAAAAATTATCTGCTTTATTAAGTTAAACTTCATTTCTGGCAGGAGGAGTGATATTCCCCTGAGAACCTTTAACCATACATTATTCCCTTCAACAGCAACAACAACAGTATATTGTGTATATCCTTCCACATTTTTGGCACTTTGCAGTGCTGCACAACTGTTGTATCTTGCTGTTTGTATGTAATGTTTTGTAATACTGCCGTTGTAACCAAACCATGTTATGACCCTTCCTGTTCATCTCTCTCGCTTTCTCCTACTCAACGGCCTCTCTGCATGTAAGTAACAACCAGTGACAGCAGCTGTGTCCTTTTCTCGTTCTATTCCCCTCTTCCACACACTAACTCTCTTTCTTCTTTTCTCTTTTCTCTGTTTCTTTGATAAATCCTATAGATCAAATCAGCTGTCACTGTGCCAGTGTTTCAGTTTTGTTTCTGTTGATACAGTCAACAAACAACAGAAGGCTGACACAAAACTGAAACCATGTAGCTTAGCTTGTATGTTTCAGACATTGTGTGTTTTGTTGTTGATCTTAACCAGTTTGTGTGTGCTCTTAAGCAGACCCAGACAGACAGTAATGTGAAGAGCGCCAAACATTTAAGTCTGTTTATAATATATAAATCTATTCAGCCCTTGAAACTGTTATTCTGTCTGAGCAGCAGCTGATCTGCAGCCACCTGTTGCACAAGAGAACCCAGTGACTAATGGGCATTGCATTTTGCTTGTCAGCAACGTGAGATGGTGACTGCATGGAGGCTCATGTTGCAGAAGCACAGAACACATTGTACAGTGAGCAGCTTTGCTCTAACATGTGATACACTCTGCACAACCTGCAATTTCCCTCAGGTATTCAGCTGTGTGTTTGTCACACAGTGTTTGCAGCGTCCTATCTGGCAAAAGTACTGTTTTTATAAAGTTCACTGTGAACCCCAACTCTCTCATTCAGCTTAAACATTTTTTGGCAAACAGCTTGCAGTCAAAAATCCTAGGTTAGTACAGCACAGTAACATGACAGTTTTGAGTATGCCAGACACAAGATTCATTTATCACATTCTACAGAACATTTTAAATCAAACAACAACAACAACACAAAGTGTATTTTAAGCACTTGATTAAGTGCTTAAAATACACTGTGTTGTTGTTGTCATAATATGTCATAATAACAGGTAATGTATGTTGTAATGACAAAATTGTCAGGTTGCTGAATGTTTATTTTTGTGGGTATTAAACCCAATCATAATGATGTGTCATTACTTTGTCAATTTATGTGCAGACAACAATTCTATATTGTATATATTGTCATTTTAAAGTAAAATTAATAACATCTGTGCCATTATTCAGCTAAGTCTAACAACAACAGAACTTTTATAATTACAACACAACAATTTTTTTTCTGAGCATATAGTTCTATGCTCTAATAACAGGGAATATATATGTCATCATGGCATAACATTATCTGGCTGCTGAGTTTCTCTTTTTTTTTGTTAATTTAACCCAATAATTCAGAATGATAACACAAAATAAATGTGTCACATAACCTTTGTTTGGGGGAACAGATTAAGATAATTTTCAGGCTGCGAATGGTTACAGCAGTCTCGGAGCTCTCCTATTTATGCTGGGATTTTCTTTAGAAAATAATCATGCAGGGAGTTGACCTTATAGGTGCTGCATAAATGTAATCAAACTTTCACAGGTCACTAACTGTGCAGAACATTCATTAGAAGACATGTTAGACAGTTTTCTTAGGCTTATGGCCCCAATCACATTGTCTTGTCTCTGAATACTTCTCCAACATGCAACAATATAAAGTATTTAGTTGAATTATTCTTTACTAATTATAATGTGTAGGCTACTGTTTAGGCAAATAACTTATATTTTAATTGTCTTCAGCTTCAGGACTTAGTGTTTTGCATTTGCAATTCTCCCTGTGCTCCCGATCGTCAGTCTGCATGTCCTTGTGTGACCTAACAGTTGAACTTCATACATTTTCAACCAAATGCTTAACAATATGTGCAATTTCTTACTTATATGTTTACATCAACACAACTTAAATACTATAACACAAAATATCATGTCTGTTAGGACAGTGTTCAGCATAACTCTGCAGCTATCTTGTAATCATGTGTCTCTGCCATGTAGACTCAACACAAATTTTTCCAGTTTTAAACGAGAGTGACTCATTTTCTAAACCGAATAAATATTTCTTCATACCAATTTTTAAGTTCAAACAACTAATACAATTTTAACAGAACATATATTTTCGAACCTCTCTGTCACACAGACAGCACCTTAGCCCCTACCTGGAAACCCCTCATTTATCTGTATCGACCCACTTCATACCTCAGGAATGCAATCAATAAGGGATTATACAACCTAGTCCTAAAACAGAACTTCTATGCTGCCCACTGAGCTTACAAAAATATGCCATTTTAAGGATTTCAGTTGCTTTGTCTCAAACACACAATACAGATTTTAGGTTTTGTTTCATACAGAGTAATGGAAGTCGCATGCAACTGTCAAATGTAATGTTGCTTTGACAAATGTAGAGAATAATGTGTGCTAGAAAGTGAAAGATTGGTAAAAACAATGAAAATATGTCAGTTTTATGTTAAAACAGCAAATATTATGGCCACCATAACTCTGCAGATTTTGTTGTAATGATGTATATTTATGTAAACAAAAATGTTTCATTACATTGAGCAAGAAAGTAATGTCATGTCATGTTTGAAACTAAACACAATTTTAAAGTAGTTTTTGAAGTAACCTCGTGATTTTTTTCTAACAGGGGTTCATTTTTTATGACTGAGAGCCAATTTAGGGAGCCAGCCTACGGTTTAGGGCTATAGAGGAAAACCCATTAGCTGTTGGATTTGGATTGGATTTAGTTGCAGTACATACTTCTTAAAATATTTCAGATTCGGTTAAGTTCCTCATAAGACCTGTCCTTGATTGCACAAATATCCTCAGCAATGAAAATTTTGTTATTAACAAACAGAATTTGAAGTCAGGAGCAAGCTTGCTGTGAGAGTTGATGGTGACATGTTGGATTTGGGGTGAAAGTTTGGACTTGACTTGACTGACTCATTAGTTACTCATACAGTAGCCTACCTTAATCAGCCAGTAAATAAACTGACCAGCTGCTAGAGTAAACTGTTTGTGCTCTCCTTTGAACACTGCATCCTCAATATGTTTTTCACTGCAACCGTTTCTTCCTTTTAAAAAGATTCCTTAGTTTATATCATCTTTTTAACTATGCCACATATGTTGATGAAGGTTTTCCATCATCCAGGTCATGGTAATTCTAAGTAAAAGCATCTTCAAGAAACTGAAACAAGCCCACATGCCACATGTGTTGCTTAAGAGGAAGACTTCAAGAACAGTTATTTTTATCATCAAGCGATCTGGCAATTATCTTGCTGATTCAGCGCATAAATTGTAAACAAGGTTGAAACTTATCAATATCCAAGCTGGAATATTCAGATTTTGTTCACTATCACGAGAAGTCAAAGAAGCTTCAAATGTTCACATTTGAAAAGCTGGATCCCACTGCTCTTTTGATTTATTTATCTGACAATGTGTCTCTTTTACTCAATCCAGTTTAGCTCCCTTCCCTATCCTATTCCCTAGCGACACTATAAAAAGAAATCAAAGATGGTTGGATAATGAGAAAAACTAGACTAACGTGACAACTTTGCTACAGTCCTGCTGAACTTCTCCTTCTCCAACTGAAACTATTCCTGAGCACAACACTAGTCATTTTTGGTTGAATATCTCTTCTTAAAGCATTTTTTCTGCATTAAGCTTTTTTCTGGTCAGATTTTTAATTTCCTTTATTTTGGTAATTGACCAGATGTGTTTCAGACTCTTTACTATACCTTGCTCCTCTCAAACTCTGTAGAACGTCTCAAACTGCTGTTTGTCTGAGCACGTTCCTCTCCACATCCTCTTACTCTCTTTCTCCCTCTCACTTCCAGTGTTCGACCAACTAGATCTTGTCACATATGAAGAGGTTGTGAAGCTTCCTGCTTTCAAGAGGAAAACACTAGTTTTGTTAGGTAAGTTCTGCCATGTGGAGCAGCAAGAAATGGGGACATCAGCCTTCATTAATGACCCTTTTGATTGACTGTGTGTCTTTGTCAGGTGCCCATGGAGTGGGCAGAAGACACATCAAGAACACACTTATAACCAAACACCCTGACAGATTTGCGTACCCCATTCCACGTAAGACAAATCATCAAGTCCAAAAAACTCACTTAACAGCATCACTATATATGTCAGGAAATGTAAATGCTCTCTCATGTGTCTCCTGCTTTCCCACAGACACAACCAGAACTCCAAAGAAGGAAGAGGAGAATGGGAAGAACTACTACTTTGTTTCCCATGACCAGATGATGCAGGACATCAGCAACAACGAGTACCTGGAGTACGGCAGCCATGAGGACGCCATGTATGGGACGCGGCTAGAGACAATACGGAAAATCCACCAACAGGGACTCATAGCTATACTGGATGTGGAACCTCAGGTGTGTCTAGGTGTTTGTGTGCATGCAGGTGTGAATGTGTATGCATGCATATATAAGGACCTTTTAATCTCTGACTTCTGTTCACAAATAGGCCTTGAAGGTACTGCGGACAGCAGAGTTCGCCCCATATGTCGTCTTTATTGCTGCACCAACTATCACACCAGGCATCAATGAGGTAGGAATCCACTAGTCACACACAAACACACTTAAAATGTAATACATATTATGATTGTCCACAAACTATTAAAACAAATCGATGAGCTACACTTCTGCACTGGTTTTTAGGACAATCCAAAGCGGGAGACTTTGTGTTCTCCACCAGGAGAGTATATAGAAATTATTATTATTGAAATTACAGCCATATACATCCTCCTGACATTGTATGTAACAAGTTCCAATTAATATAAATTCATTTTGTATTCTATGCAGCAAGTTTTACCACAATATTAATGTTTATTTATCTAGATTTTAGGGATATTTATTTTCATCAAGACAGGGACTAGATTTTATTGCTCAACAACATATATGTAGAATAGTTTTCCATACATTTTACAATTCAAATGAATATATCAAGCTATCTTCATAAGTTAAAATGCACTACAAAATTACAATGCCCAGTTGTTCATGGAAGGAGAATATTTATTTGTGACCTATTTTACAAGATTCACCTTAGTAGGAACAAATGGGCTTCGGGCAGAGTCCCACTGCAAAGTAGCAAAGTGAGACAACACTGAGAGGTCAACACATGTCTTTAATCACCAGCCGAATCATTTAAAAATCAAATAGCAAAGTAAATCCCTTTTTTCGACTAAATAAAAAATGTATAGAAATCCAGTGAAACGTTTAAATACTTAATAAAAACCTGTTAATGCAATCTTAATACATTCCCCAATTAGCATCACATCATCTGGGTGCATGCATTAGTCTAGCAACAAAAAAATATTGTCTACAATTAAATGTTTGACAAACCTTTTAATAAGCAATTGTTAAGGTTTATAACGCTCAGTTGCAACTATATAATAATGTTTGTATATATGTATTTATGAACTCTTTTCAAAGTATTATAAACACCAATTGGGACATTGCAATAAACAGTTGCTAAATAAATGTTTTATAAAGCATTTCATGGTTTGTTTATAGTGACATAACTATTAACTAAAGTTTAATTATATATATGTACCATTTTTAATAATGATGGTTAGTGTAAAGTGTGCCCAATATCATATATGACAAAGAACAGCAGAGAATCCTCACTTTTAAGAAGTTGAGACAGGTAAATGTTTTGCTTGTTAGCTTGAAAAATGACTGAACTGATTAATTGATCGTCAAAATAGCAGCTGATAAATTGTATGTTGATCAACTACTCTAACTAAGGTTTCAGCTTTAACCTGCATTACATGTTAAACATTTAAAGTTACACGATTTTACATTCTGGCAAGTTATTACATTCTTACTTCACTTCAATGACACAGCATACATTGGGAAAAAGTCTCATTCTGTCTGCTCGTCACGCGTGTATTTTTCTTCACTCAATCCTCTGCACTGATATATTTTTGCATGCTGCATGCCTCTGTTTCTTTGGCACTGCCCTCAGATGCCCAGGTGGTGTCGAACACTGCCAGTAAGTAAAACCTGAGAGGATAGTGACTATGTACTGTTATTTTTGAATTTTTGTCATATATTTTTTATGTACTGTATGTGTGTACTCCTTACTGTATGTTTGTTGGTATGGTACTAGTGAGTTTGTGCTGCCTTTTGTGTTTTCACATTAATTGATAAGTAAGTGCTCTTTCACACTGCTGTAAAAGCCATCTTGCAGTTTCATTGAATGAAATAAAATAGATTTTATTTATTTATTTCCCATAAATCATGTGTGCATAATGAAATGTATTAGAACTCAGTTCGCTGGTTTGTAGTGTGTTTGAAGGTTTAAAGAAACACCTCTTTGCTAGTGACTGGCCACCAGATGTACATTTCATTTGTAGTCACATTATGGGAGGATAAATGATTGCTCTTGATTTTGCATTTGTTTTAATGTTACTTCAAGCCTGGTTACGAAACATGCCTGCTTAGCTGGAAGCTACCAAGGGCTAACAAGTTACCGTACTTTTCACACATGAAGAGAAATGCATTTCACCTTGCTTTATTTGCACAAGTTTCACCACTGTTTTAGTGGTCCCAAGAAAGCCATACTTTACTGTTCATTACCTGCAAGATATTGAGTAACAGCAGGCACTGATGGTGTTTGTGTCTGTGTTTATGCTCAGTTTTGTCTTTGACCAAAGTCAGCACTCGCCAGAACTCTGGATCTTTCTGTCATCCTGCATTGTATTTTTTCCCCATCTCCTCTCTACACATCCATTAGTTAAGTATAGTGTTTAAAAGAAAGTAAACTACCCTCCATTCAGTAGTCAGTAAAGACTAAAGGAACATTACAGTGGAGAAGGGCACCTCCACATCTTATTGCTGCAGACAGGTTTTTGAAGCAATAGTGAAGATAAATCCAAAAGTTTTAAAACATAAACTCTCATCAACTCTTGGTGTTTATTTCTCCAGAAGCTCTGTGTTCCGCCGATGACCGTCTCCAGCTGCTATCTGCCAGTCGCCGCTTACAGGGTCACTCTTTAATCCAAAACACCAGCGCCTTACTCTCCCTCCAGTCTCTTAATCCAATGAATTGCATAATAACCATACTATTTGTCCAATACTTGCATAAGACATTCTCCAGAAGGTGCAACACCATAAACAAGGGCGAGAGGTCAAGATCAGTAACTGGAATTATCTGAGGCTAAGCCAAGCAGACAGTTCATGAGCAGCATCACTCAAAGCGGTCACACACTTAATTATGCCTGACTTCAAAAAGGTGTTATGGATCATCATCTGCCCACTCAAGTGGTTGCCTGTTTGTTGCACTAGCTATTGTTGCAAATGCTAGCTAGCTAACAATAGGGCAGAAGAGTTTGCTAGTCATATATAGAAATCAGCCATGTTTGTTTGTTTGTTTGTTTGTTTTAAAAAAGTATATGTCTACATAAGAAAATTAACAATTTGACCTTTAATATAATTTAAATGAGTGAGTTTACCCCCCCCCTAAGCTGTCATGAAAGGGGGAAATTACCTACTGAGGCTAAAGCTGTCATTTGTACCAGTTGACTCAGTTTGAGAGCCACCCTCATGTGGTGATTGGAGCAGCTGCAGTTTTTGGCAGTTCCATACTGGCTTCTTTTTTCAGCCCTGGCGTTTGCCAATTGGGTGGAACCAGCGATGGTGGCAGTGCAGAAGACTGCATGGGTGGACATTAACAATGTTGAATTTAAAATACTTTGGCTTTGCAAATGTTTTATGAGGAAGGGAATTCATTGAACATTGAATTGGTCTATTAGACCTCAAGGTTAAAGTTAAAATTGGTCTAAATTAAGTTTGTAGTTTTGGATTGATGACCAAAGATTTCACTATGTTTGTCTCACAACAACTCTCCTTAGGCTCAACTTAAAGCGAAACTCTCGCCAAAAAGCAACCGAGGCTTTATTTGGGATTGAATATGAGTCAAACCTTCGTGTGAAAGCATAATTGCGACGAAAGAGGCACTTTTAAGATTTACCGTAGTTTCGGTTTTGGGCATGTTAATTTTGAACGGGAGAGCTAGGGGCTCGACATGCTAGCATCAAAATCGCTATTTTTAGAACACTAAGACACACACTTTGCTCGTAGCATCACCAGGGTCTCTACTCATGAACACGAGCATTGAGACCATTGTTTGTGTACACAGAGTTTATGAAAAAGAAGGTTTTTGAACTACTCACATTAGCTGCTGCTGCTCCTGCACGTCGCCGTCATGGCAGACAAAAAGTGTCGATCCCCGAGTGCGACCTGACAGGCATGCTTGAGGAGCGGTTCACCATTTTCATAAACTCTGTGTACACAAACAATGTTCTCAATGCTCTTGTTCATGAGTAGAGACCCTAGTGATGCTACGAGCAAAGTTTCATGTTGTGTCGAGCCTTCTTAGTGTTCTAAAAATAGCGATTTTGATGCTAGCGTGTCGTGCCCCTCGCTCTCCCGTTCAAAATTAACGTGCCCAAAACCGAAACTACGGTAAATCTTAAAAGTGCCTCTTTCGTCGCAATTATGCTTTTACACGAAGGTTTGACTCATATTCAATCCCAAATAAAGCCTCGGTTGCTTTTTGGCGAGAGTTTCGCTTTAAGAATTTCTCTTTTGGTCATGTGCGTGTTCTCATCTTTGCCTTCATCAGTACCTAAGACCCTCTGTTCCTCCTCCTGCTCCAGGACGAGTCTCTCCAGCGGCTGCAGAAGGAGTCTGAGATCCTGCAGAAGACCTACGCCCACTACTTCGACCAGACCATCATCAACAACGAGATTGATGAGACCATCAGGAACCTGGAGGAGGCCATTGATCTAGTGTGCACCACCAGCCAGTGGGTTCCAGTATCCTGGGTGTACTGACCTGTGGCCCAAACTTCCACGACCTTCACTTCCTCCTTTCCTCCCAGCAACAACAATTCAGCCAAACTCCCACCATTCCCTTGTCAAAATAAGAATCAATGAAACAGCAACTAACCCAAGACAATTGCAAACCTCTCCCTACACTGCACTTGATGGAAAACCCCTTCAGTATACTCTGAAATCAAACACAGGATTCAACCAGATCCCTTTGAACGCTGCACAAACAACCTGCAGTGGCCAATTATTAGGCTCCTGCCCTGACAGAGGACTTAGTCATAGCGTTATATGAAAACAATGAATTATAGTGAATATTGTCATGTCTGTACTAGCTAGGAGGCAACATTTCTGTAGATGTTTGTTTTAAAGAGACAGTACTGTTACCCGTCCTGTAATTTCGATGCACTGCTAGCTCTCCACGTCTCTACCACAACCCTCCTATCAATCTGTAGTCCTGTTGGGTGTTGTATTACTGAACCATCTGTAGAAAGACACTGTCAGTGGGTAATCTGTAGATCAGCAAACTGAAGTAAAAGCACACAAAACACACTGCAATGTCTTCTCATATGTAGGTCATGTCATATCATCACTTTATGTTCGTCCCTGTTCCTTTCTAAACTGTTAAGTTAGGATACATTCTCTCGTGACTTCATCCTATTGTCAGTCTTAAATACAGTTATAGTGTTGATCATGCACACACATGCATCTTCTGCCTGACTGCCTCCCTCCCTCCCTCCCTCCCTACCTATCTTCCTACCTACCTACCTACCAACCAGGTACTGTCTCTTCTAAATAAATCCATAAATGTTTTTGAGATTTGAATGAGGTTATCATGCATGTGGACATTTGCAAGCTTCCATGCTGTAAGTCAGTCAGTGTTCCCATTGTCCCTCTGTAAACCTCCAAGAAAGAAAAGACAAATATCTATATTTACAAAAACATTCTAGCTGTCTGGAAGACTGGACTCAGCCAACGGAAACAAGAAAAAATCAGGACAGAGCCAGGCGTTGACTTCACACCTATGCACATCCCTTGCATTTTGGGTGGCATTTCTAAACCACAGATTTATTTAAAAAAAAAAAAAAAAAAAAAAACATAGAAAAAGAAAAGAAAAGAAAAAATATTGACCATGTAGTGAGATATGTTTGTAAAAAAAGATCAAATAAAAGTCTTGATTTTTCTCTTAATGATTTGTCATACACAAAAATGAACAATTTCACCATATTCCTCTTTTGCCATTTCAGAAATGTGATATCCAATATTGTTATTGTTTCAGTCAAGTTTAAAAATCAATGAGAGATGAAATACTGACTTTTATTCTGAAATGTAACTATGTGCAGAATAAGTGTTGCTGACTGCTTTGCAGGGGAAGTTGAGGCAGTGTTTGAAAATGATTAACCATGTACATGAATATGACACGTTGACATACAGCTGCCCCTTGTGTAAATGATCAAAGTTCTTCAGTATGAACAATTTTTTAAATATATTTCCTTTTATGTGCTGGAACATTTAACCTTAGAGTGGTTCGTTTGTGTCTTCCTCTCCACTGCAAAGAAGCATGTCTTGAACAAATATTCCTTCCTGAAATCCAGACTTGTGAGCCAGATCACACAAAGCAAGTCCAATTTAGTGTAACAATGGTAATTCTGTATAACTGCTGTAACAAAGCTGTTTATTGATGTTAACTCTGATTTAATAGCCAGTTATGAGCACATCAAAATCAGCGACTGCAGAGGCCTTAAATGGGTAAAATGTACTTGCTGTATTATCCATGAATAGATTATTTATTTATCTTTTATAGAGGCATGTGCTAGAAGCTTTAATGAGTAAGCAGTGGTGGAAAGTAGCTAAATTGGGGCAGTAGCCATTACAGTTATTAATGCTGAAATTAATTATTGATAATCTGCTGATAATTTTCTTGGTAAATCCTTTGGTGTGTAAAATGTAATTTTTAGAATGCTCATCTCATTTCCCAGATTAACGCTGTAGGTTTGTCTAACAGTCAAAAACCCAAATACCCAAACCCAAAGTTCTTTTGTGTGCAGATATACAATTTACTATCACTATGAAAACCAGTTAATATTCTTATTTATTGGTTTCAATTTAGTCAGTTATGTGTGACCTGCTTTTAGCCAAGAATTTATATAGATACATTTATGGAGGTTAGATGAGAACATCTGTGTGATGTTGCAGTCACTAAGAAGTGAAAGTGGAGGTTCGTGCCAGACCAATTTTGACTCTGAACAGTACCCTCTAGTGGTTGTAGTGCTTAACATCAATGATAACGTTAAGCATGCAGGGAAGTATGTGGGCTCTGATGGTTATAACATTTAAAATGGACATATCTATTTTTGTATGCAAAGGGAGCATAAATGAGCCTTATGCTCCCAACTGAACCAGCTATTTGTATCTCACCTCTATATAAAACTGTGTCACTGTACCCAGTCAACTGGAATTTGAATGCAGATTTTGCGTTGAAAGCTGGGTGGGTTCTGTGTGAACATCTAAGACCTCTTTTTGCCCTTTTTTCAGCCAGCTTTAATGCAGTTACAACATCATTGTGTTACAATACACACATGTGTTTAATTCTCTTAAATGGTATGGCTATCAATAGATTTTGATTGATATTGATTAATGTGAAGGTATTTGCCCAAAGTCATACTGCACTGGCAGGCAGAATGTGGTCTACATGAAGACATTTAAATGCATTAAATGGTTAATATAAAAAGTAATATACAGAACTATATGGAATGTGTGCCGCGAACAAAAAACTTCCAGGATATTGTAATGGGAGCATTTCTATAAATTAAAGCTGCTGTAAGCCTGATTTTCTTATTTAAAGTCGTTTTGAACAACTTTATTCCAACAGTTGTCATTGTTATACATTGTTTGGTCAGTAACCCATGTCTATCCTCTCACTACTCATGCAGTAAAATCAGAATCAGAAATACTTTAATGTCCCGCAGACGGGGAAATTGTTTGTCACAGCAGCGTCAGATTGTTAGAAGAACAAGAGCAATAGCAAAATAGACAATAGACAATATAATAAAAAGGAAAGAAAAATAGAATCAAATTGACGTGTATATTTACATGACATAGTGCAACAATGAACAACAAATATGTATATACAGATTTTAAATATAGATAATAAATATGGGTGATGAAATTAGTTTGTACAGACTTATTGCACAGTGCAGAGTACAGGGTGAGGTCTATATGGAGCAGTGCTGGTTGTACAGTCTGACAGCAGCAGGGAGGAAGGACCTGCTATACCTCTCCTTCACACACTGAGGGTGTATCAGTCTGTTGCTGAAGGAGCTGCCCAGTGCTGTGATAGTGACCTGCAGGGGGTGGGACTCCTTCACCAGCAGTGATGACAGCTTATCCATCATCCTGCTCTCTTCCACCACCTGCACTGAGTCAAGAGGGCATCCCAGGATGGAACTGGTCTTCTTGATAAGTTTATCGAGTCTCCTTCTGTCTGCTGCTGAGATGCTGCTGCTCCAGCAGACTACTCCATAGAAAATGGCTGATGCCACCACAGAGTCATAGAAAGAGGTCAGGAGGTCCCCCTGCACTCCAAAGGACCTGAGCTTCCTCAGCAGATACAGTCTGCTCTGACCTTTCTTGTAAGTTGCTGCAGTGTGATCAGTCCAGTCCAGTTTATTGTTCAGGTGAACTCCCAGGTACTTGTAAGATGTCACCATCTCAATGTCTGTCCCCAGGATGTTCACCTGTATTCAGGCTTGTTTGTGCCTGCGGAAATCCACCATCAGCTCTTTGGTCTTCCCGGCGTTGAGCTCAGGGACGGACTGGCCATTGGGCAATGGGGGCAAATGCCACTGCCACATCACAAATAAATAAATAAATAATTAAATGAATAAAGCGGAGCGGCTGCATCAATAGGCGGCCGCAAATTAATAAATAGGCTAAATAAATAAATAAAGCGGAGCGGCTGCATCAAAAGGCAGCCACAAATCAATAAATTAATAAATAAAAATAATAAAAAATAAAGCGGAGCTGAAGGCGGCCACAAAAAAGAGGGAAAAAAGCAAACAAACAAACAAACAAAACGGCCTGTTAACTCTGACAAATAATAGGCCTACTTAACTAAATAATAATAATGACATTTTTTGTCACTAAATAAGGTGACGATCTAATCACTATTTATATGCCACATACGAGTCTCTATATCACAGTCATGGTTACCTTCTACAGTTACAAACTTTTATATCACTCTGCATTGTTTTGTACCGAAATGTCTTATTCAGATGTTCAAAAACGTGCATGGTTTGAAATAAAACAAATCTACCTGCATTTTTTTATTTGAATAGTTGTTTGCAAAAGTTAAAATGAAGCAATTTCTTCTGGGAATTTCAAGACTGAATCGAGTGGACCATCTGAGTGTGGTTGTTGGAAGTTGGAGGTTGGAAGTTGGAAGTTGACTGAGATTAAGCTAGCAAAAAAATTAATCGAGGTATCAAGCGACACAAGGTGGGAGCGGAGAAAAATAGAGAAATCTCAGAGAGCACTGTTGGTTGACGGTGAAAAATGCTGCAAACCGACTGATTTGTTTTTAAAATCAAGTGCAGCTTCAGCTAACACTAGCGCTAATACTGCCAGGACAGTGAGGAATATGAGCAAGAGGAGGATGAAGAGGTAGACATGGATGACTGCGTGACGGTAAGACACGTTTGTATTATGGAGCGGCTGGCTCTGATGATTTATTAATATGTTTTATGTATTGGGGTGTATTGGTTGTTTATAGCTTGGGAATTTACGTTTACTATCAAAGGGGCTATCAAAAGTGGCTGTTCTTTACGTTTGTCAAAAATTGCGCGTGGGCGCGCGCACCCCTCCTTCTGTGGGCCGCTGGTGGGTGAAAATGCCAGGGCCGTTTTTTGTTCCCAGTCCATCACTGGTTGAGCTGGAGGTGGTTCTGATGGCACCGGTCCACAAAGTCCTGAATAAGTTCTCTGTAGGCTCTGTCGTCCCCGTCCCTGATGAGGCTGACGATAGCAGAGTCGTCAGAGAACTTCTGTAGATGGCAGTGAGGGGATTGGTGGTAGAAGTCTGCGGTGTACAGGGTGAAGAGGAAAGGAGCCAGGACTGTTCCCTGTGGGGCCCCTGTACTGCAGATTATTGTGTCCGACACGTAGTCCCAAATCCTGACATACTGTGGCCAGTTAGTGAGGTAATCCAGGATCCAGGATGTGAGGTGTTGGTTCACCCCTGCGAACTCCAGCTCCAGCCCAGGAGTGCAGGCTGAATGGTGTTAAAAGCTCTGGAGAAATCAAAGAACATGATCCTCACAGTGCTTCCAGGCTTCTCCAGGTGAGACAGTCAGTGCGTTTACATGACACTCAAGAAAACCGAATTACTGTGTTAGTCCGACTATGACCGGATCTCTAAGATGCATGTATACACCTTAGTCTGACTAAAATCAGACCGGATCAGATTTCTCATAGACGAATTAAAGCACCCAGATTATTCGATTGATAGTCACATTACTCCTGCATGTATACGTTCCATCAGATCGGATCGGATTGTGCGTTCTGCGCAGGCACGAGATTTTTTCCCCGGGCCGTGAGCCGGAAGTAGAAGGACGACGACGGCAGCGTCTTTCCTCCGAAATTACCGCAAGCAAGAGCGCCATTGTGCATCTAGTTTGTGTAATTATCATGTACACCATATCTGAAATGTACAAAGATGTAGCTTCGTCTCGCTCTTTGTACGCCATCTTTCTTGAATGCCGAGGCAGCTGGTGACGTAAAGAGGTCAGCCGGAGGTGTTTTTGTTACCACTAGTTGAAATGGGTACAGCGCCACCTAGCCTACCGGGGTATGACATGCTCCGGCCAATAATCCAATTTTCTCACCCGCATGTATACTCGGATAATTGCAGTTGTCTGGTTGAGTAGCATAGTCGAACTATGGCTATAATCTGACTAAGATGTGCATGTAAACGCACTGAGTGATCTGTCCAGGAGGAAGATGATGGCGTCGTCCACTCTGATGCCGGGTTAACTGGAGAGGGTCCATGAAAGGACTCAGCAGAGGGCGGAGATCGACGAGGACCAGCCGCTCCAGGGTCTTCATCAGGTGTGAAGTGAGAGCAACTGGTCTTTAGCTGTTAAAGTCTTCTGGGTGAGGGATCTTTGGTACAGGTACCACGCAGGAGGTTTTCCAAAGCATTGGCACTTTTCCCAGCTTCAGGCTCATGTTGAAGATATATTCCACACTTCTGCACAGCTGGTCTGCACAGGACTTGAGGAGCCTGGAGCTGATCCCATCTGGACCCGTAGCCTTCTTTACCTTCATCTTCCTCAACTCATTTCTCACCTGGAGAGACGGGAGGGACAGAGTGGAGCAGGGGGGCTGAGTGTCGGATGTGGGGGGCGGGTGAATGTCAGGGGGAGCAGTGGGGGGAGTCTGTGACATGAGAGCCGTGGAGAGGGAGGTAGAGGTGAGAATGGGGCAGTAAACGGGGGATTGGAAGAGGTGGTGGGGGGCAGCAGAGATGACTGGGCCGGGGGTGCCTGGGAGTCTGGAGTCCTCTGCCCTGAGATGGTTTTAAGGCTTTTCCAGACTCCACTGATGTTTCTCTGCTGCAGCTGGTCCTCCATCTTCCTCCTGTAGCTGTTTTTCCCCTCTCTGATCTTCCTCCTCAGCTCCTTCTGCACAGCATTCAGCTCCTCCTTGTTTCCTGACCCAAAGGCCCTCTTTTTCTCCTTATGTAGGGCCTTTATGTCAGGATTAATTAGAAAAACACTGTACAGTCCTGGTGGGTACAATGTTATCAACACAGAAGTTTATATATAGTCCGTTATTCAGTCTGTTAAGCTGTCGATGTCCTCCCCATGAGAAACACCAGTTCTTCCCACATAGTGGAGTCAAAGCAGTCCTTCAGAGCCTCCTCAGACTCCTCAGTCCTGCTTTAACTGTGCAGGTTTCCACTGGTTGCCTGTTTACGAGGGGCTTGTACACAGGCGGGAGATGCACCAGGTTGTGGTCAGATCTTCCCAGGGGAGGGAGGGGGGATGAGTTGTATGCCTCCTTGATGTTGTTGGCATACAATAAGTCCAGTGTTTTATTGTCTCTGGTGTGGCAGGTGACATATTGTGTGAATGTGGGCAGAGTGGAGGACAGAGGGCCATGATTGAAGTCTCCAGAGATGAGGAAGAGGAAGAAGGCCTGTGGGTGCTGTGTCTGCAGTGAGCTTGTGACTGAGTGGAGGACGTCACAAGCTGCACCAGCGTTAGCAGAGGGGGGGATGTACACAGTGAACACAATCACCTGTGTGAACTCCCTCGGGAGGTAGTACGGCCTCATGCTAACCGCTAAAAGTTCGATGTCCTTACTGCAGACCTGTTCTTTAACAGTGATGTGCCCAGAGTTACACCAACTGTCATTAACAAACACAGCCAGCCCTCCTCATTTCCTCTTACCGCTTTCTGCCGTCCTGTCTGCCCACTGCAGTTGAAAGCCGTCCAGATTAGCATCCGTGTCCGGGGTCAGCTCCGTTAGCCACGTCTCAGTGAGCGCCATTATGCTGCACTGGCGGTAGTCCCTCTGGTGCCGGGTCAGCGCCGTTAGCTCGTCCATCTTACTGGGGAGAGATCTTACATTCCCCATGATGACAGACGGGAGGACGGATCTGTCTGTAGCGTGTCCTCCTGCGACAGCGAAAAGCGTCTCGGGGGACATCAGGCTGCTCGTGCGGCGACACCGCGGCGCTACTGAGGGCCAACAGCTGATCCCTACTGTAAACAATAGGACTGCTTACAGGCTCCCTGGACACGGCGGAGAACGGTGAAAAAAGAAGTATTAAGACCAGAATAAGAGAAGCGAGTCTGGTCTCCATACTGCCCAGAGAGAGAGCTCAAGAGAGGAGTACAAAAGAATAGTTAAAAGTACCAAAAGAACTATAAAAAGAGGAAAAAGCTCAAATGTGAGCGAGAGCTGCTGCAACAGGCTGCCACTCACGCGGCGCCATCTTTATCTTTAAAGAGAACATAATAATACTATTTTCAGGACAGAAAACACCATAAGGAGGCAGGCCTGTCAGACAGCAGGATCTTCTTGTTCTGGTACCTACACTGGCAATGGTGGAACAGGGAAAGGCAACAATTCCAGTCCTTCCAGTGACAACTTGTACCAAACAGGCCAAGTGATGAAAAACAGAAAAGAAAGAGGCAAAGAGAGGACTGTGAGAGTGTGGTGACCTAAAGATGAGGGAGAGGATATTGACTGCGAAACGGACAGGAAGTCAGTTTAAACTACGACAATGGATACAGCAGCTTTAATGTAAAATTACATATTGCGCTTACTACTGTGACATGCATGCGTGCACGTGTGGAAGGGGTTAATGATCTGGCCAAATAAAACTGGGGTTTCACACAGTATTTACACATGTGCCGACTGTGGCTCAGACAGTAGAGCAGCCATCCCCTAATCAGAGGATTGGTGGTTTGGTTTGACCCTGCAGTGAAGTGTCGCTCTAGGAAGCGTATTGCAGGATTTGCAAAAAGTGAGTAGTTGTGTATTAGTGTAGTAATGACTACTGGGTACAGATATAATAATGTAGTAGACTTTACTGTTTTTATATGCAAAATGCAGTAAATTTTCTCCTGTAACAGAATTGCTCATTGTAATGTTTAAGAAAATACATTAATACACCTACTGTTACACCTACTCTGTGACAGTAGTTTGTATAGCCAGACCTCCACAGTGTTGTGCCAGAGCTAGAGATAGGTTTGACTGCACTAGTTCTCATGAGGGGAAAAAAATGCTTTTGGCTGTTTGCATGTCTTTAAACCAATCACAATCATTGTCAAAAGAGGCTCCATACTCCATACTTTAACTGAGATGCAGTGATAGTGTCCCTGCAAAACTGTGTCCTCGCAAAAGCAAAAAGATAACTCGTTGTTTCACATAGCAATGGGGATTTGTGAAAATGGTGCAAAGATAACACAAGGAAGGGGGAATAGGTAACAAATGAGCAAAAGTCTTCATCAGGTAAGTCAGACTACAGTAATAGTGACAGAAGAGCCACCCCAGTAAAGCTTCTGTCAAGGTTCCTCCCAAACGTCCACATTATGGGTCAGTAAGTCATGCATACACTGTAAAAATAGATAAGGTACCAAGTAGTCCCTCTCTACCTCTTCAAGATGTAAAATTTGTCTATCAGGGCAGGCAAGTGTATAATTCTAAAATGTTTCAAATGACTGAATTTTTTTTGTGTTTAACATAGATTTCTGTCAGTTTTCAGACATGTTTAGCATTTCTTTTGAGAAAATTGGAGGTGATCAACTGCTTAGAAACACAACACTCATAATGTATCTCTGAACGTCACTGTTATAAAAATGGAAAATTGACTTCCATTATAAAGCTCTTTTCCAGTCTACTGACAACTCAAAGTGCTTTACAACACCTGTCACATTGATATTCATGTGACAGAGGCTGCTGTGCAAGGTATCAATACAACACTTCTTGCCCAAACCACCTCACAATATCTCTATGCACAGCCATTCACACATACCTTGATGTGCCATCAGAATAGGGGGTAGAATCTTGCTCCAGAATCCTTCGTCATGCAAGCCTAGGGGAATATAGTGCAGCAGATTAGCAAAAAGATCGTTCACTTTGGTATACAAGCATGAAATTTGGCACAGATACTCTCTAAGGGCCACTCTTTTGGAAAAAGGCGTTGGCTACTCAAAAATTCAATATGGCGGCCATTTTTCAAGATGGCCCCACTGCTATTCAATGCTTATTATATCAATTATTCAAACAGTGATCCAAGCATAAAATTTGATACAAATACTCTCTAAATAGTGGAGCAGATTAATGGCATATTTCAAGAGAATCGTTCAAATTGGTATACAAGCATGAAATTTGGCACAGATACTCTCTAAGGGTCACTTTTTGGGAAAAAGGCGTTGGCCACCCAAAAATTCAACATGCCAGCCATTTTTTTCAAGATGGCCGCTATTTCTGTCAAATGCTCATTATGTCAATCGTTCAAACAGTGATGTAGGCATAACATTTTGTGAAAATACTCTCTTAAGAATGTTTTTTTGGAAAACGGTGCTCAAAAATTCAAGATAGCAACTATTTTTCAAGATGGCCGCCATTTCTGTCAGAGCTCAATTTAGCGTCTTAAGGAAGGTTTTGTTTAATAGAGTGAACGTCATTACACAACCAGGGCATACTGGTGACTTCACTGCTGTGGAACTCAGCATGGGATTCAGTGTCAGCTGATCTAGTTTTACTTACACTGTAGTTCTTGACTAGTAGTAATAGTATAGCTAAGTTTAGTGTCCCAAATGCTGTTTACCAGCCCCTCATCAATTAGCTAGTAATAGATGTAGTTAGATAGCCACACCTGAATTGACAGGTTGTGCCAGCGCGTGAGAGCCGAGCCAAGGGTAAGCGTGGCAATACATGACTTGTTCATGTATGCTTACCTGGAAGGTGTACAGATCACACGGGACTTAAATGATACTAGATGAATGATCAGGCTAGGTGTAGGTGACCCAAACCTAGTTGTATCCCATACCTGAATGTGTACTATGTCTATGATTGAGGTGCCTGGAAAACCTGGGACATTTTCCCTGAGGCCTCTCTCATCTTCAGCAAACTAAGTCAATACCCTCCTGTTCTGACTGATAGTGACCTGGAGATCCTTGAGAAGTTCGTGGTCCTGCTGTATGATTGATCAAGCACAGCTGTTAGTGTAGATGAGGCTAGACTTGACATGTTTGCCCGAAAGCAGAGGCCATATGAAGCCATTCCTCCAACAAGAGCAGCTCTGCTTCAACACACTAAACATGCTGCATATCAGGCAGGCTGCATATGAGGTCAAGCATCCCAGTGTCAGCCAGAAGCAGAGAGTCCTGCTGACTGGGGATGGAAAAAGCTTGGTGAACAATGGGGGGTCTTCTGGACAGCATATGCACCAATTGGACAAAGTTGTGAACAACTAGCCATGTGTGGCTGCAAATCAGAGTGCCGTGGAAGATGCAAATGTTTTAGATTGGGTTTCACTTGCAATTGCAAATAGTAAGTAAGTAAGTAGCCTTGAGGTGGGCCAAGAGCCAATTTCCAGATTCTGGACCATGATGTATATGTACACCTTCCTGGATATGTTGCCCCCAATACAACACTTGCTGACTGCCAAGCAGGGAGGCATTGGCTACCATTTTTAACAGTCTTTATTTTGACTCGGCAGGGCACAACCTCTCAATCTCAGGTTGGACACTCTAACCACAAGGCCTTTGAGCTGGTAAAAATGTGAATAGAACTTGTGTTTTTTTTTCAATCCTTCCTTTTAACTCAGTTCCAACAGAGTACACTATTAAAGCAACACCCATCTTGAAAAATGAATCTTTAATTTTTGCGAATGCCTTTTTCTAAAAGTGTGGCTGTTAGAGTATTTTTGCTAACATGCATGTGTGCATACTACTGAAATGACGGCCATCTTGGAAAAGGTCTCCATCTTGAATTTTTTATTGGCCATCCAATTTCTCCAAAAAGTGGCCTTAACAGAGTATTTGTGGCATACTTTCTGTATCACTATTTGGAAACAGTGGCGATGAACATAGGACAGGAATGGCAGCCATCTTGAAAAATGGTTTCCATCCTGAATTTTTACTGACCACTTCCTTTTTCTAAGACTGGCCCTTCCTCTCTGTGGACTGCACCTTGCCGTGGTGGAGAGGCTTGTGTACTCCAATAAACCTGAGCGCTATGCCAGCGGGGATTTTATATCCCTGGCAAGTTTAACTAAGTCGGACAGGTCAAAGGAGAGGAGGCAGACAAAGCAGACATTATGACTATTTGACAGAAATGGTGGCCATTTTGAAAATGGTCACCATCCTGAATTTTTGAGGGACAAGCATCTTTTTCCATTAACATGTCCTTTAGAGAGTATTTGTATCAAATTTTATGCTTGGATCACTGTTTGAATAATTGATTACTAAGCTGATATAATAAGCATTAGCAAGCAACATGTTCCTTGAAGAGTATTTCTGCCTAATTTTATGCTTGCATCACCATTTGAACAATTGAAATAATTAATATTCAACAGGAACGGTGGCCATCTTTAAAAATGGTGGCCATCTTGAATTTTTACAGGACAAGCACCTTTTTCCATTAACATGTCCTTTAGAGAGTATTTGTATCAAATTTTATGCTTGGATCACTGTTTGAATAATTGATATAATAAGCATTGAATAGAAATGGTGGCCATCTTGAAAAATGGCCGCCATATTGAATTTTTGAGTGGCCAACTCCTTTTTCCAAAAGAGTGGTCCTTAGAGAGTATCTCGGCCAAATTATTCGGAGCTATGGAATACATTTCCACTGCTATGCGGATGACACTCAGCTGTATGTGCCCTTAAAAGCTGATGACAAATCGCAAATCATGAAGCTAGAGGCCTGCCTATATGCAGTGAAGAAGTGGATGTCAGAAAACTTCCTGCTCCTAAATTCGGAAAAAACTGAGATGCTGGTCATCGCCCCCGCCAAACAGAGACACCATGTTGACCAGGTGATCGTAACTCTCGACAACTGTGTTATTTCTCAAAGCTCAACCGTCAAGAATCTAGGTGTTACTTTTGATTCTACACTCTCCTTTGATCAACACATCAAAGAAATTACCAAGATCGCCTTCTACCACCTGCGCAATATAGCTAAAATTAGGTCCTTCCTGTCCACCGCGGATGCAGAAATCCTGACTCATGCCTTTGTTTCGTCTAGGCTTGATTACTGCAATGCCTTATTTTCAGGTCTTCCACGCGAGAGCACCAAAAGTCTTCAAATGGTTCAGAATGCTGCAGCCAGAGTCTTAACACGTACAAGAAAATTTGATCATATTACACCAATCTTAGCATCTCTGCACTGGCTCCCAGTGCATCTAAGATCAGACTTTAAGGTGCTGCTGATGACATACAAAACTGTACACGGCCTTGCCCCGTTGTACATGTCAGATCTCATTAAACCATATATTCCAACTCGGGCACTACGCTCTCAAACTTCAGGGCTCCTGATGGTTCCCAGGATCAAAAAGAAGTCAGCTGGCTGCAGGGCTTTTTCCTATCGGGCTCCTTTCCTCTGGAATAACCTCCCAGCTGACATCAGACAATCTGGCTCTGTTGACGCCTTTAAATCTAAACTCAAAACTCACTTCTTCGATTTAGCCTTTAATTAGCCCTGATATCAACTGTAAGCTTCTTCAGTGGGTCGGTGTCAGTCTCAATGAGTTCCTATACTTCTAGAGTTACACTGTGCTGCCGAAGAGAAAACAATCTGTTTATTCTGATAAATACTGCATTTCTCTAACCTTTGTTTTTGTTTTCTGTTCCCACAAGCTGCAAGCTGTGTCACTCTCTATAGCTTTCTCCTCCCCTCCTCTTCTCTCTCCTACTTCTCTTCCTCCTCCTCCCCTCTTTCTTTCAGGCTCCCTTCTGATGGACCACGGGCCCCTGGGACCATCCACCATTTCCGGGCTCCTGCTGCCTTGAAATACTGACTGATCTGGATCGTCACACCCCGGGCTCTCCTGGATCATTGCTCTCCTCTGTTTCACTATCTCCTCATATCTTTATTTCTGTAAATCTTGATGCCTCTCTCTGTCTGTTACTAATGATCTTGTGTGGCCTGCCCTCTTCCAGGTCAACATGGTGGACAGGAGGTCGTCTGGCTCGGGCTCCACTTGGTGATGCCTCGTCCTGCTCGGTCGTCTCCTGGTTCCACTAACATTGCATAACTTGTATCAGATCTTCTGTCGATGTACCTGTAAACTGTGAATTGTTGCTCTTTTCTGTACACACAACATCTATTGCATGTCTGTCCGTCCTGGAAGAGGGATCCCTCCTCTGTGGCTCTTCCTGAGGTTTCTTCCATTGTTTTTTTTACCCTGTTAAAAGGTTTTTTTTCCATCAACATGTGAAGTTTTTCCTCACTCGAATCGAGGGTCTAAGGACAGAGGATGTTGTTCACTGTACAGATTGTAAAGCCCACTGAGGCAATGTGATTGTGATTTTGGGCTATATAAATAAAATTGATTTGATTTATCTGTGCCAAATTTCATGCTTGTATACCAAAGTGAACGATTATTTTACCAATCTGCTGCACTAATAGGGGATCAAACCACCACCCTTCCAATATGTGGACCACCAGCTCTAATTCTTTCCTGGCTTGCTCTGGGATGTTTCCTAGAAACTTATTAGGAAATTACTGGACCTGTAAAATTAAGTGTTATTGGATTTTCCTAAAGCATAAGCGTAAAATGTATACCAGCTACTGCAGAGACAACAGTTGCTCTACTATAATACCTCTCATTTCAACTTTGGCCCAGATAAATTACAGACATTTTGCATGTACTTATCCTCTATTACATCTGTGCAGAGATCCAGGATAACAGCACAGGGACAGCTGTAAATGATGGTAAATGAGAGGGGTGAGATGCAGCATCCAGCCACCCCATTTGTCTTAGTCCCAGCCTAATCCCACATTAAAGAGCCAAAAGGCCAGTGTGCAGATTAACTGGTGTTCACTGCTGAAACAGGTTGACTCCTTAGCTGAAGAGTCTATTTAGAAGGAGTGAGAGGAACACTGAGAAGTAATGTCGAAAGTTCAACAGCAATTTTTTTTATTTAGAAAAATAAATGATGTGACAGAGCATTTTGTCTAAAAACAGCACTGAATCAGATCACTGGCTGTCTGGCCAAACTACTTACATTGACCAGGGTGAAGAGAAAGCAGTGGCTGGTGATACAACGGGGATATTCTTTTTCAGCTAAACAGAGAAGAACATCAGTGCACATAACCTGAAATAGATTCTAAACTTTGCATTTAAATTAACATGTTGATTTACATCACATTTTGCATACTGCAAAGTAATGTTTGTTATCCCCAACAGAGATGACATGCTTTGACCTGATTCCCTCCCCCATCCACAACCTGACATACGGCAATCACACCCGCCACGGTCACTGTACAGAGAAAGATCATGCCCATAAGAGGAAAACAGTCCGGCAAAGGAGGCAAAAGCAATGACAATGTTCCTCCATTATGGTGTAGCATATAGAGGCAGCAACAACACTGAGCCACATGCAAGAAGATTAATGCATTTATAGAAAAGCTGTAGAAGCTACATTTAGAGTTGAATGAATAGAAATAAGCAATGAGGACATCTGCTTAGGAGATAACTACAGGAGTTCTAATCTCCTTTAATTTAACACATAGATGTGAATGAAAATACAAAAATACACTTGTAACAGACTCTAATGCTTTGAGTTTTACATGATATTAATTAAAATGGAGGATTTTTCAACAAAAGGTGGAGGTTCACATATACATTTTCACCACGTCACCACAGTAATCCACAGTTTGAAATCAACACCCGTCTCTGTAATTGCAGAAACATAATCCAGCAACCATACAGCTTTATCATAGCTGTTTATGAACCAGGAGAAGATATGTATCAGGCATGTAGCTGCACTTTCTCTAATATAAGTAATCTATAAATATCATAGATTATTATATTTTGACATCTCATATCATGATAAATGCTGCCATGTCAATGTCAGTCTTGTTTCTGAAGCCGAAAATATTCAACTGACCACACTTGCATTTCAACAGAAAAAAAAATCCTATGTTTTGCAGGGCAGACTCACACCAGTAACAACACATGCAAGGATGAGTATTCCCTTGGTTCTTTCTTGGATAACATCTTTTATCCCATCTGCAAATTGAAAAGTTACTCCTTGTTTCTGTGGGTCAGGAAGCAAACCCTACTTCATTGATTCTCATGTGCAAGAGAGACAGAAATTATCCACTGACTGGCCAGTCAGACCAACAATGAGCCACACTGCTGTAAGGAAACAGATAAGTGATTGGTTTGCCATGGCCCATTGGCCTCTGACACCTGCAGAGAGCTGCCCATCCTCTGGCTCCAGCAGTGTCCCGTTGCGGAGGCTCTCTGTACTGTTCCCCATTTCCTCTCGGAGCTCCTGCTGGAGCAGCTTGGAAATGAGGCTTTTGAAGCGGTTCTCCGTGGTGGAGATGATCTCAGAGGAGGCCGTGGTCAGGTTTAGCTCTGCAGGGTCTACACACGTGCTGTTCACCTTAGCAAAGTTCACCTCACTAAGATCTAGCCCTGTGACAGATGAAGGTGAGGCACAGGGAATGTCCCTCACCAGCTTGTAGTTTTCCATCCACTCTTTCAGCCACTCAAGGGAGCAGTCACACTCCCAAGGGTTTCGGAAGAGGTAGAGGCGACCCAGGAAGTAGATGGGCTGAAAAACAGGGAAGGGGAGGGTGGTGAGGTTGTTGCTGTTCAAGTGGAGCGTGATCAGGCTGGTCAGGTTCTCAAAGGTGCCCTCCTCGATGTATAGCACCTGGTTTCTGTCCAGGTACAGGACCTCCAGCTCCACCAGGTCACTAAACCAGGTCTTGGACACATTGGTTAACTGGTTACCCCCAAGGTTGAGCATCTTTAGGCGGCTGAGCCCCTTGAAGGCATTCCGGGGTAGATCAGACAACAAGTTGTCATTGAGGTAGAAGTTCTCTAGCCGCACAAGGTCCTGGAAGGCCTGATCATGGATCACGTTGATGCGGTTTTCCTGAAGGTTCAGGTACCTGATATAAGAAGACAGAGATAATCACAATAAGCCTTTCATTGAGCAACTAAATCAGGTTGTATGGAGACCACAAAAGCCAAAATACAAAAGATGGAGGATGGTAATAAATTAGCTGTAGGACGGGAGCCTTCTTGCAATTGAGTACAAAATAATTACTCAAACTCTTCCCAAGTGCATGGTTGCAGATGATTTCTCTCTTTATATTTTCACTACCTGTGACGGTGGGAAAAAATCTCGCGCCTGCACAGAACGCAAAATCCGATCCGATCTGATGAAACATATACATGCAGGAGTAATGTGACTATCAATCGAATAATCTAGGTGCTTTAATTCAGCTATGAGAAATCCGATCCGGTCCGATTTTAGTCAGACTAAGGTGTATACATGCATCTTAAAGATCCCATCATAGTCGGACTAACCCAGTAATTTAGTTTTCTTAAGTGTCATGTAAACGCACTGAGTGAGACTGTCTGCACAGAAACAAAACGGGACTTTGACTTCTGGAACCTTTGATGCTGAAACTCCTTTCACGCCACAGCATGCCCTGTCAATGTGTACTATTGTCTGTAAAATCTATTTCCAAGTTGGAAAAGGAGACTGTCTCATCTATTTGATTCAGTGGTATTATTGTAGTAGTGGTTGTAGTATATCCACCAGCAGTGGCAGAGCAAAGCAGTGCTCTGAAGTCAGTGAGACATATTTGATTTAGTTTGCTTTGCATGCTATAAGGGACCGTAATATTATCTAAGTAAAAGTATTTCCTGTAATCTGATCTGATCTAATCAGTATGGTCCAATGGTCCCCTCCTTAAAAGTCACCCAGAAAGGTTTACTTAGGTCATGTTTTCATTTTTTCCAGACAAATGTATAATGATGATGATGGATTGGATTTGTATGGCGCTTTTCAAGAGACCCAAAGCGCCTGACAGAGTTCCAGGTTCCATCCATTCACACACAGTCATACTGGAGGTGGTAGTAGCCACAGCTGCCCTGGGGCAGACTAATGGAAGCGTGGCTGCCATTCAGTGCCTACTACCTAGCTACCAACCATCACCTCAAACATACAGCAGTCAGACACATTCACACGAGGCAAGGTGGGTGAAGTGTCTTGCTCAATGACACAACGACCATGACATAAGTGGCAAGGGATCAAACCGCTGACCCTCCGAACATTGGCAAACCTGCTCTACCACCTGAGCCATGGTGCCCCAAAAAGCCTTATAAGCCTTTGAGTCACTGAGAAGTCCATATTTAAGAGGATGATAGCATCATGTTCCTAGATCAGGGCTATTTACTATATTGACTAGCTGGCTACCACATGAGAATAAGTAGTTAGCCCACTATGTGTTGTTTATAATTATTAATCACAAAACAATACCTGTCGCCTTTACAAATAGTTATACCATTGGCAAATTATCTCATGCTGATAGCTATATGAGATGATTGTCATCTGATTGCCAGTAAGTTAGCTAAACATAATCAACTTCCAGGATGTGACTTACCTGAGACTACCCAGGCCCAGCAGGGAGTTGTAGGCCACCGCCTCTATCTTGTTCCTCTCCAGATAAATGTGAGTCAGGTTCTCCATGCCTCTGATGGCTCCAGGGATTCTCCTGAAGTTGTTTTGGAAGCAGAGCAGCTCCTTGAGCGCTGTTTGCTCAATGAAGATACGGTCAGGGATGTTGAAGAGGTTACAGTCTGACAAGTCAAGGCGCACCAGCTTCTTCAGTCCTGTGAACGTTCGTGTGTGAAGATAACTTATGTACTCGTTGTGCGCCATTTTCAGGTCCACTAAGTTTGAGAGACCCTGCAGGATAGAGGTTCAGCTGTGAGTTGATGTACAGATTAGAATATATACTTTTGCAAGCTAGTATTTAATTTACAAGATTCCAGACTACAGCTATCTTAAGCCAAGTTAAAATGAATTTATATGTAAATTTGAGCCATGTATCTGTGAATCTGGACATAAGAATATTTGAAAAGGAGAACTAGGCAGTTCATACCAAAATACAATCCCACTTAAAGGGAAAGTCCATCCCAGACTCACTTTTGTGAGTACCACCATTTAAATTCTAATCACCTCCATTGTTTTGTGGTTGCAACAGACTTATCCACACTAAATAATCTCAAAATCCAGAAGAAGAAGGTTAGGATTGTCACGTCATTGTCTGTAACAGATGAATCCCTTTTTCAAGGGGTTGCGGGAGCCAATCTCAGCTGTCTCAGGGCAAAGGCAGGGTACACCCTGGACAAGTCGCCAGCTCATCAGGAGCAATTTGGGGTTCAGTTCAGTATCTTGCTCAAGGACACTTTGACATGCAGCTCAGCTCAGCCCGGGGGAGCTGGGATTTGAACCAGCGACCTTCCGATCACTGGCCGACCTGCTCTACCCGCTAGCTACAGCCGCCCCAGGTTAGGATTGACTGACAATAATTATTACTAGAGATACATTTATTTACATCGAGGCAGTTGCAAGCAATATTTGCATTTAAAATGTAGAGAATGTGCATCCTTGAGACAGAACAAAATGAGCTGACAGTCAACAGTAGCCAAGAAAATAAGGCTTAAGCAACAACAATGTAGTCCCAATTATATTGTCCAAAATTTAGCTTTTTCTTTTTAAGAAATGCGATACAGAAATACAATACAAATGATTAAAAAGGGACAAACAATAGCTTCATTTTCCTTATCAGTAAAAAATCCTAAAAGCATACCATTCATTTTTTCTTCCCCTCTCTAAGAAAAGAAAAGATACAAACACAAGCACAAAAGCTCATCTGACCTTGAAGGCTCCAGGAGTAATGAAAGAGATGTTGTTGTGGTCTAGAGAGAGAGACTTGAGGGAGGGCAGGGTGCCGAACGCCCTCTCCGACAGGAACTTCAGTCTGTTCTTTTCCAGGTTGATGGCAGAGGCCTCGCAGGGAAACTCTTTGGGCAGCTCAGCCAGGCTAGAGCGGTCACACAAGACACTGCAACTCTTCTCCTGTGTGCAGGAGCAGGATACCGGACAGGCCCGAACACATGCCCACCGTGCCAGCACTGCCTGAGGCAGCAGGCACAGCATAGAGACTGAAAGCAGGACAGAGGGAGATCACAAAAGACATGGAAGTGAAAACGCAGCAGTCAGTCCTTAATTTTTCACTGCAAAGAACCACTAAAGCCAGACAAACAAATTGAAATGTCCTTTCTCAAAAACCAGCACTCAGGCATTATGTAAATGGGTGTTGTAAACCACCCCCACCCCCACTCCAATGAACCACCAAACATATTATATCCTCCATTTTTCTGTGATAATCCGTTCAATTGTTATTTTTTTTAAATAATAATAATATATAATTAAAAAGTTATTTGGCCATTATCACAGAATAGCAAATGTTTTCTCGAGATAACAAGATAATTAATCAACCAATTATCAAAGAGTGGACCATGACATACACACACTGCTCTGTTGGTTGGGTTTGGGAGTTTCAAAGCAAACCATATTAACTTTTTATGAACTAAAGTCAGCTGCATGTTTTACTGATTGATTGATTTGATATTAATATATTTACATTATGGCTACTGTAGGGAGAAGGTGTAACTGTAATATTATTATTTTGTGCTTGTTTCCAAACCGACTTTTTAAAGTGAGACACTTGTGAGAAATAGCTGGCTAGAGTGGTAGTTCTGCCATGTATGTAAGTCTGTGAGAGATAATAATAGTAAGGTCATAACAGTCTTAACAGCTAAAATGCTTTATTTGTCCATCCTGTGTAGAATCAGGAGAGAAAAACATTAGGATTACATAGAGTGATCAAATCAAAGCAGAGGTGTTACTGGGTGTTATAGGCTCCAACCTCTCTTTGGTCTAGGGAAAAGGATCTACTCACATTGGTGGGTGTTTGAATGGTACAAGCTTATAAAGCATGTATATAATTTAGTAGAATTGATATCCCACTCAATTGATGGTACGGTTAGGATGGTATAGTCTGCTGCATTTATAATTATGATAATTATTCAGCTTAAATCAGTTGCTGCACTTTTCAAGACACCATCTATGCATGCTGGCACAGCACTGCTGATTACAAAACACTCGACTTTAAGCCTAAGAATGACCTTTTGTTTTTTGTAATAAACGGTTAACGTATCTCGTTTTCTCAGGATAGCAAAGGTTTTCCCGAGATCTCAGAAATTGTTATTGTTGTCTTGAGATAACAAAGCTCGTTTTCTCAGGTACCTTGGGAAAACAATATTTCTTATATTAGCAAATACTATGCTATCCATAGCTCTGGGACTACCCGTTTAATGTTAGTTACAATAATAAGTGCCTTTTTGGTGATGAATACAACATACAGTGAGTTGAGCTCCTCAGCCAATTACCAACTTAAAGTCATGTAATGTCATCATCTGTGACCGCTTTATCCCTTTTTTAAGGGCTTGCGGGGTTTGTTGCTGGAGCCAGTCCCAGCTGTCTCCGGGCAAAGGCAGGGTACACCCTGGACCTGGACAGGTAACCAGCTCATTGCAGGGCCCTCAGGAGCAATTTGGGGTTCAGTATCTTGCTCAACGACACTTCGACATGCAGCTCAGCTCAGCCCGGGGGAGCTGGGATTTGAACCAGCCCCTCCGATCACTAGCTGATCTGCTCTAAACACTGACAGGCAACAGGCAACCAGCAGACACCTGCACAGTTAAGGCATGGACTGAGGAGTCTGAGGAGGCTCCGAAGGACTGCTTTAACTCAACAGTGTGGGACCAACTGTGTGTTTCTCATGGGGAGGACATTGACAGTTTAACAGGCTACATAGCAGACTACACAAACTGTGCAGGATAACTCCGACTGTACAGTGTTTTTCAAACAACAAACCCTGCATTAATCCTGACATAAAGGAGCTGAGGAAGAAGATCGGAGAGTGGAAGAACAGCTACAGGAGGAAGATGGAGGACCAGCTGCAGCAGAGCAACATCAGTGGAGTCTGGAAAAGCCTTAAAACCATCTCAGGGCAGAGGAAACCAGACTCTCAGGCTCCCGGGCATCAGATGTGGGTGTACGACCTGAACCTATTCTTCAATAGGTTTGACCAGACACCCGCCCCTCCCCTGGCCCAGTCATCTCTGCTGCTAATCCCTTCTGAAGGTGAAGAAGGCTACGGGTCCGGACAGGATCAGCTCCACGCTCCTCAAGTCCTGTGCAGACCAGCTGTGCAGAAGTGTGG
This sequence comes from Sparus aurata, assembly GCF_900880675.1. NCBI lineage: Eukaryota > Metazoa > Chordata > Actinopteri > Spariformes > Sparidae > Sparus > Sparus aurata. The sequence goes on along the minus strand of NC_044195.1, from coordinate 621,997 downwards.
AGTACATCTTCAACATGAGCCTGAAGCTGCCAATGCTGTGGAAAACCTCCTGCGTGGAACCAGTACTAAAGACCCCTCACCCAGAAGACTTTAACAGCTAAAGACCAGTTGCTCTCAGTTCACACCTGATGAAGACCCTGGAGTGGCTGGTCCTTGTCCATCCTCGCCCTCTGGTGAGTCCTTTTATGGACCCACTCCAGTTTGCCTACGAACCTGGCATCGGAGTGGACGACGCCATCATCTTCCTCCTGGACAGATCACTGTCTCACCTGGAGAAGCCTGAAAGCACTGTGAGGATCTGTAGTGCCACGTTATGTAATAACGCCTCATTATGTAATAATGTAATACATTTTCAATTCATTATGTAATAACGCCGCATTTTGTAATGATCTGCCACTTTTTGTAATAAAATTTTTGAACGCAATATGTAATAAACTTTGCCGCATTTTGTTTTAAGTTCTTACATATTGTGTCAGTAATTACAAAATGCAGGTGTTGCACTTTTTTTTATCAAGAAAATGTAATAATTTGGTGCATTATCTAATAAACCACCAAAATGGATGTCTTAATTAGAAAAAAACATTATACCATCAGAACGACATTGACTTCATACCAGCATGAATCGTAAATCAATTTTAAAAACTAGTAGGATGTTTCAATATCAAATATAACTGAATTCAGGAGAATGTGTTTGAAATCTCATAGAGACAAAAACTGCACTAAATGAGTGTTACTGGCACGAACATTATCGGTGCACCGAAATGTTGGAAGACATACACACATGGAGCTTGCTCAATACATTTGAAATTGTTTACTGTAGTAGACTTATATACAGATGTACTGGAGGGTATTGCTTTTGTTTTCTGGGTATACCAGAAAACAAAAAATAAAAATCAGTATCATGTTATAACGTGATAAGTTGCTGTGTGAAGGGAGCAGAAGTGAATCCATGAATCCACCTGGATAGTCTCAGTTTCATTGACATATTTATACTGTCATTGACATTTCATGCTGACTGTGGAGGTTTGTACAGTCCGACCGTCTGATTGGAGGCCGCAGCATAATGTCGGGCCCGTGGAGCTCTCTGTGTCCCTCCTGCTGATCACGTTATAACGTGAAACTTTTCACTGTAACACTCTACCTGTTGCGTTCTGGCTTTGGTTATTTCATGAACACAGCTTCTAAATCTGTGTCTGGCTCACAATTTACGCTACAAAACAGTGACACAAAGATTTAATTTGATTTGTGTCTGATGGTTTGAGAGACAGACAGACAGACAGACAGAAACCTCTTTTAGACAGAAAAGGCGGCACATTTGCAGCAAGGTAAAGGCCGCTACACGTAAAGCACGAAGTTGGTCGTGAACAGTGAAGCAGGTCGAATTTGTCTTCAAAATAAGAGCTTTACATTGCACCCCAGTGGAGTTTAGAACCGGGTTCTTAGCGGGGGGCTTTTAATTTGAAAGTAGCGACCGTTCCTAGCTTGCTGCTACAACAACAAGCGGACACAACCAAACAGCTAAAGAGACCAAGGAGACGCTAGCATCTCCTGGATCTCAGTGGCTGTCCAGTTGCTCATCTTCATGTCCGCGGATGAAATGATGGACTGACTGCTGTGATCAGCTGTTGGTCCTGGCCCCTGACCTGTTCACCCTGTACACCGCAGATTTATCACACCACTCCCCCCACTGCCATCTACAAAAGTTCTCTGACAACTCTTTTTTCTTTGCTAGAATTTAGAGAAAAAGTAGTCAGCTCGCCTCGGAGGGTACATTTATTTCCGGTGCACCGATAATGTTCGTGCCAGTATGACTCATTTAGTGCAGTTTTTGTCTCTATGAGCTTTCAAACACATTCTCTATGATATGCTGCGGCCTCCAATCAGACTCTCGGATTGTACAAACCTCCACAGTCAGCATGAATGGAGGTGGAAAGTGTACCCTCCGAGGCGAGCTGACAACTTTTTCCCCTTAATTCTAGCAAAGAAAAAAGTAACTTGCTCAATACATTTGAAATTGTTTACTGTAGTAGACTTATATACGGACTTATATACGGATAGTCTCAGTTTCATTCACATATTTATACTGTCATTGACATTTCATGCTGACTGTGGAGGTTTGTACAAAAGCAATACCCTCCAGTACATCTGTATATAAGTCTACTACAGTAAACAATTTCAAATGTATTGAGCAAGTTGCTTTTTTCTTTGCAAGAATTTAGAGAAAAAGTTGTCAGCTCTTGTCTGTAGACTACTTTTCACTGCCCAGTATAAAAACGGCTCTAGATAGTGAGTAAGCGCCGCCCTATATAAAGCTGGTTAAACAGATGAATAAAAAAAGTTGTTACATTTTCTGTTCCACATTTGTTTTCGTATTTTGAAAGTCAATGTCGTTCTGATGGTATAATGTTTTTTGCTAATTAAGACATCCATTTTGGTGGTTTATTAGATAATGCACCAAATTATCAAATTTTCTTGATAAAAAAAAGTGCAACACCTGCATTTTGTAATTACTGACACAATATGTAAGAACTTATAAGAAAATGCGGCATATAAGTCACACCTGGCGAAAAATTTTGTAAGCTATTGAATTATAAGCTAATGAATTTCCACCACTAGGTGGCGCTGTTATTAAGGAAAGCGCGTTTTGGCTAATAACTCCCATATACTTTGTCGCACATTCAAAAACCGCCTACCGATTTTTTGCGCTACGTCGCAAAATGTCGAAAACCTACTTTTTCGAACTCCTCCCAGGCAATTTCACCGATTTGCACGAAACTTGGCACACAGCATCTGTGGACCATCCTGACAAAAACTTATCAAAAGAGTTTAATTAGGACAAATAATTTTAAATTTATTAAATAACAACTTCCTGCAGATTTGGTTCAAAACAGTTAGTGTTGGATATTTCCACAGTGGTCAGGTCTAATGACATGAAACTCAGGATACTACTTCCCCATGAGCCCCTGAGGCCCTGTGCAAAATTTTAGGCGATGAACACAAGGTGGCGCTCTTTAAATTGAAGTATTTTATATCTCCACAACGGTTCATCAGATTAACGCGAAAAAGGGTTTACCGATCCGCCACTAGGTGACGCTCTGGTGCCAGTTTAATTTTATATTTGGCCCTGTGCCCACACCATAACACTTATGGAAATGAAATTCATAGAGGTGCTATAGAATGGCCCCTGTGACTCACACACTAAATCCGTGGACCTTGCCGCAAAAAGAACGGCCAAATTGGCGGCTTGCTGCCCAGTATAAAAACAGCTCTAGATAGTAAGCGCCGCCCTATATAAAGCCGGTTAATCAGATGAATAAAAAGTTATATTCTGATAGTTACATTCAGCACATATAGACACAGCCCCACAACCCACCAAAAAGTGCAACACCTGCATTTTGTAATTACTGACACAATATGTAAGAACTTATTACAAAATGCGGCAAAGTTTATTACATATTGTGTTCAAGAATTTTATTACAAAATGTGGCAGATTATTACAAAATGCGGCATTATTACATAATGAATTGAACATTTATTACATTATTACAGTATGTGAGGACTTGGAACTGTGTGCCAGACACAGTTGTCTGCAGTACAGGGGCCCCACAGGGAACAGTCCTGGCCCCTGACCTGTTCACCCTGTACACCGCAGATTTATCCCATCAATCCCCTCACTGCCATCTACAAAAGTTCTCTGACAACTCTGCTATCGTCGGTCTGATCAGGGATGGATTGACAGAGCCTACAGAGAACTTATTAACGACTTTGCGGATCGGTGCCATCAGAACCACCTCCAGCTCAACGCTGGGAAGACTAATGATTTCCACAGGCACAGACAACCCTGCACACAGGTGAACATCCAGGGAATGGACATTTAGATGGTGACATCTTACAAGTACCTGTGAGTTCACCTGCAAAATAAACTGGATTGGACTAATCACACTGCAGCAACAAGAAAGGTCAGAGCAGACTCCATCTGCTGAGGAAGCTCAGGTCCTTTGGAGTGCAGGGGGCACTCCTAACAACTTTCTAAGACTCTGTGGTAGCATCAGCCATGTTCTATGGAGTAGTCTGCTGGAGCAGCAGCATCTCGGCAGCAGACAGAAGGAGACTGGATAAACTTCTCAAGAAAGCCAGCTCCATCCTGGGATGCCCTCTTGATCCAGTGATTAGTTATGTATACACTGTGCACTGTGCAATACAAACTGTATACATAACTAATTTCTCAAAATTTTTTGGCACTATCTGGGCATTTTTTAATACTTATATTTATTATTTATTAATAACAATACACTTTCCCCACTGTTCATAATTATCAGTTTATATTTGTACATATTATGTATATGATATTTTTACTAATATTATTGTTTGTTACATTGAACTGTCTTGAGCTGCAGTGAAGCACAAAATTCCCCCGTTTGCGGGACTAAGAAAGGAATATCTGATTCTGATTCTGAAAAGATGCTGTCATGAATGTTATGCTGCCATCATATAGCATAACTGGTTTGGCAGTGGGTCAGTGATGGTCTGGTGAGACATATCCTTGAAGGGTCGCACAGACTGACTCTTTCATGTCATAGTCACCAGTACCCTGACTGCTGTTAGGTAATCCTCAGACCTTACACTGGCACAGTGGGCCCTGGGCTCCTCCTGGTGCAGGACAATGTCCGGCCTCATGTGGCCAGAGTGTGCAGGCAGTTCCTGTATGACGAAGGCGTTGATGAGTTTGGTTTCCATTGACCGTCATGTAATTTTTTTCTCAAAAATTATACAGTGTACATTACTAAAGATTTTCAACTTGAACGATTTATTCAATAAGATCTGATGTGTGATTAAAGTGTTCCCTTATTTTTTGGAGTTGTGTAGCTGTAGTTGTAGTGACACCTGTGTTGTAATGTCTGCTGTGAAAACCATTTCAGTCAGGACCATGTGATATCATTGAATGCTCCCATTCAGCTACTTTATGGACCTTCTGATAATGTCGTTTATGTCAGATGTTTCAACTGAGTTCATCCCACTGGTCATGCAGGCACCCCAGTTCAGATAAGTACAAATTACACATATTCTGCAACAAGATTTTGACCTCCTCATTGAAGATGAGGAGTCCAAATCTACAAATCATATCTGCAGCATAAAGCAAAAAGAAAAAAACAACAACAACCACATGTAAATCAGTTATTCTGTTTCCCAAGACTAGATGCTCGCTATGATTTGTGCAGCAACAAAGACAAGGGTGGAGTTATGATTTGATGTTTAAGTCACGTTGAATGGCAGGTTGTGGGCTAAACTGTCTCTTTGCCAGCTGCTGGTGAAACGATGATGTGATTAAGAAAGAGCAGCTTACATCAGAGATTAGCCCCAAAACAATAGGTATTGTCCATGCCTGGGATTTCACCCTCGATCCAGTTCACATTAGCTTGAGTTCGGTCTTGCCTTTTAGTCTGATCAATCAATCAGTCCTCATAGATGAAAGGTCTTTGATGAAGGTAACCCAAATTTCTGGATGTTTTATTAAAAGAGATATATATGTTAAGGTGTAAACCAACCTGAGTAAGACATTATTGATTATTTTTAAATGAGGATTTACAGTGTGAGGAATCATTTCTTTAACCAAGCCAGCCTAGGTCGTGAGACCATTATTACTGCTAAGGAAGAGGGAAAAAACAGTAGAGGAGAGAAGGGACTGAAACTTACCAGTGAAAGTGATGACAGTCATTACTGTAGTCTCTCATCTGGAATATGACAGGATTAACGGAGACCTAAAATGGCATAAAAGGAGCACAGCAGGACTTAATGATGAACCATTATGAATTATATTAATATGTAACAAAACCAGTTGTTGGAAGTCCATACATGATCTTGTTTCAAGGACATAGTTGTAGCTTTTTTGACCTTTAATAACTTAATCACTTATTTACAATATATCACAGCTGTTAAAATGAGCAGACAGAAAAAACAGCTTGCAGAAATTTGAGAGTCAACATCAATATGCAGAATGGTAGTAGCATACCTGTAGATCTTCCCAGATGGTTGCATCCGTGTGTGTTAAAGGTCACTGTCCAAATATACGTGTATGTGTCCATCCTGTCCATCCCATATCAGTCTGCACAGTGAGCCTGCTACAGTCTAACAGAGCAAGCTGCTTGCTAGATGTATGTGCTTGTGTTTTTACATTTCACTCTTCCCCCTTCACTTTGTATGTGTGTGTGTGTGTGTGTGTGTGTGTGTGTGTGTGTGTGTGTGTGTGGTCACATACACACAAACACACACTCACTCACACATATCAAAAAGCCATCTCTTAATGGCAGTCAAATCCCCTGGATTGAGGAAGGGATGGATGGAGATGGGCGCTTGGCAGGATTACAGAAATAAAGCCAGGCTCTGATCAAACCACTGGGGCAGAGTGGTAACTTAGAAACACACAGATTACAGCCTACCAACACACACACACACACACACACACACACACAGCAGGAAGTTGGACAAACAATTCATCAGAAATGCATATGTTGAAATGGATGAGGAGATCAGCATGCTATTATTGGTGTGACATGATGAAAGGGCCTATCAATACGATTTGATAAAGTAAGATAACTATACTGTCCGAGCGGCATTTTTCGCCAGAGAGCTAAACATGTTCACTACAGCTGGGTTCACCAGATGTGAATGTCCCTAAAACCTTATTCCAAAATGACAGAAATTATACAACGTTTAATGGGTGCTACTGGCTCTGTGCTTATGAAACCTACTCAGCACATTAGAGATCATGTGACCTTTCAAGAGTTAACGTCAAAAACCTCCAAAAACTGGGGTAAACATGGTTTTCATGAAGGATGAAAGGTATCTAACACTGCCTAAAAAGCCCCAAGAGAAAGCCAGAGACTTCTGTAGACATGAAATACAGGTCAGGTTTCCTTATTTTATTTATGAGTTTACCCTCAGTTCACCAAAATGAGTCACTAGACAAAAAGAATTATGTCACACAAAAGTTCAGTCCACATCTTACCATATTTTGGTTGCACAGCTGCTTACCATGGGAAGAAACAATACCAAGATCGTGACAACACCTGAAGATTTGGGTCATCTGGGAGTTTCAGCTCACCAGAGCTGACTCCTGCAACACTTGCAAAGACAACCTTTCTTATATAGGGAAAGCACGTGTCACTAGAACAACCTCTGTGTAAAATGTAAGCAAATCCCTTTTAGCCTTTAACTGAATACAGTACAGACAGTTAATTTAATGTTCAAATGATAATTGTTGATTTTGTAAATATACAGTCATTCTGAACTTGATTCAAGCAACTCATATTTTTTTTGCTTCATAATGCACCACACATTTCCAATGGGAGGCAGGTCTCTAATACCCACACTCTTATTAAGATAAATCACTTAATTTTGTGGTCAAACTTAAAACATTAAGCTGGTTCTATAAAAGAACAATAGTGGCAGTAAATGTACGGTATAGGTTGCCATTAAAAGTTTGATCATGAATAAACTCTACAGCTCCTCAATACCCAAGAGGATGTCATGTTGAAGTGACCGCCATCATCATCTCTGCTCATATCCATGCAATTGCTGTCATTGCTCTTGCTAAAACGGCACTCTGGTTGCAATAGCAATGGATTAAGTCCAACTATTAACCATATGCCCATTCTCTGCTTGACAAAGAATGTTAGACAGGAAGGTCCACTGGCTCAAGAGGGGCTTTACATGTAGTGCTGCCTCAGGGATCAAAGGCCACAGCATTCATTGTATGTTATCAGCCTTGCTCCTTACATGTATGTTTCTCCAGATTCCCTGAACCTTTGATGGTGAGGAAAATTTATTTAAATTCTGCATTGTAAGTGCCACTGGGAAATGCCTTTGCCATGAGGGGGTGTACCTTGTCCATAACAGTGTTTGGACAGCGGGTGCATTTCAAGTGGCACCCACATAAATGCCAGACTCAAGGATTCTTAGCAGAACATTGCATTGTAACGAGATGTTCAATGCTAATCACATCACCCGTCAGCGGTGTTAATGTTTTTGATCAATCTATGAGGTTTAGTTCTAACTTTACAAGTAAGACATGACTGTGTGTGAGTGAGCCAACATGCACAATACCAGGACCCAGAAATCAAGAAAGCAAAATGGAATTTAGCTATCATTCATGTCTGTATTTACACCTGTGCTTTTCCTGCTTTGACATGTCAAAATGTGTCGTGTGAAAGAGGCACAAGGTACGGTTGTTGGGCTGTGAGGCCTTATGGCTTGCAATTGGTACTTGTTGGTCTGCATAGATCACTTCAACCCCATCCAAGACTTTTGGAATGAACACCAAGTACTACTTCAAACTGGAAAAAACATTTTGTCTGACATTGAGTTCACTTTGCTCTGTAAATTTGTGAAACATTTTAATTTTGTATTGCTTTTGTCTCTAGTCATAAGATGTTGTTTTGCAGTTTTGCCTTTTTTTCCCTATAAAAGCATCTGTAACTAGAGTAGGATTCAGGAGAGTGCACTCCTCCACCAAAGCCCAACAGTTCTTAGATTAAAGAAAACAGACAGCATTACAATCAGTGTTTAAGTGAGAATTAATTCCTGGATCTATTTACTTATTGGGATCTCCACCAGCAATAACGTGCTTTTTTTTTAAATTACATTTTCATTTTCTAGTTGATCAAAAACACTACTTGAACTGGCTCCTGTGTCTGTCCTTTCTTAAGCCAGGCTGTTTGAGCAAGTATGTCAATGAAAAAAGATGAGCTCAAAAGAGATTTGGGAAAATAAGACAAGTGAAACAGTTGAATTTAGAAATTAAATCTTTATATTTTTCCAAAAGAAATTAAGCCCAATCTATACCAAATTGAAATTGCAGCCTGCCCTGTATCCACACAAGGCAACTTGCTGCTTGCTACAGGTCTTCTCGGCACAACTACAGTAAACAAGTCATCATGAAACATGCTTGATTTTTCAAGATAATTTTGCATTCAAACATTTTATTTTGGTAAAATCATACAATTGCACAGCTGAGTATTTCCCATGCAGTGCAGTAGCCTATTAGCTAATACAGAAAGCAAAGTCTACATCTAAAGAAGCTCTAGAGTCCTCTCACAAATGTGGAAAAAGTCTCAGGTTCTGCCTGCAAATATTTGCACAGAACATTCAGTTAACCCATACAATTCCAACAGCTGCCTTGGAAATCAATGCTGCAGACTTGCTCCACATTCACAGAGAACTCAAGGAGGTGTCATATGCAAATACAACAATAAGAATAAACCACATGTTTGTTTCTTTAAGGATTGCCATGTGCCAGACAGTCACTGGAGAAAAACAATTATCAGGTCAAATTAGAATAAAGAATCAATAATGCACACAATTGGAGAATCTGAACACTTCTGCACTGATATGCTTAGGAAATTTATTTGCTCTTTTGACAGCTATATTCCAAACCTTGGCATGTTTGTTCAATTCCATTATAAATTTTGTTGATCAATTATAATAATCTAATAGAGTTGACTGGCCCTGAGGAGGCCCTGAAACAGCTGTGGATATTATTTACTGAGTCCAATGTATCTTAAACATTAAAAAGCTCACACTACCCCGAAATATATAAATTTCACGCATACAGGTGACATTCAACATTCAAGTGCCAGTGTTTTTTGTACTGTCTTTTGGTCAAGTTTCTGAAACTTTCAAAGAATCACTTTGAGGCTTACAAAAATAAATATTTGTCAAAAATGCTTAATAAATTACACAAAACTAGCAGCAAAAGTAGAATCTAGAAATCTGTGCAAATGGCTAAATTCCCCCAACTGCTAAATCCCCTGGTCCCAAATAAATCCTGGTTTAAACTTTGAGAACCCTTCCCCTTTGTAAACAAGCTGCGTTTTTCACAATCTCCTCACACACAATATTTGGAAGCTTAAGGACACATATCCAAGACATCTATATAAAACTCTAGATGTGCAATAAAATAACTTTTGTAAAACTCGATGGGCACGACGTGCAAGGGCTAAATCAAGTAGCACCATTCAATCTCAAGTTCTCAACACTGTCAGTGCATCCGCTTTTAGTTCAATTTCTAAAAAAAAAACAAACAAAAAACAAAAAAAAAAACACATAAGGTTCAAGGCACAACACACCCGATGAGAAAATTGGGAGGTGAAACGCCCCATCTCGTGCTCTCGATGGCGGTTCCTCTTTCAGGAGGAAAAGCCTGCTCTGGCTTAGTAAGTCATAGATTTTTTATACATGTCTGAGCAGATAAACTCCCAGAGGACCTGACAGTATTTTAATGTTCCATAAGGAAGTGGACATTGCTGACACCCCCCCCCCCCCCCAATCTTTGGCCACCTCCAATTACACTATGCAGCAATGGAAACCAAAGCCACTGACAATGGCGGTGCACTTGAAAACCACTCCCCACGCCTACCCCCCTTCCCCAAATCCCAGTGGTCAGAGTGCTGCTCTACCCTGCTCTATTCCTTTCTGTTAAATTGATAAACCTCAGTGATCATTTAAATGCCTGTCTCAGATGAACCATGCCTCCAACGCAGCTTGAAAAGAGAAAACGTTTGTAATTAAGTTAAGCCTGCGACTCAGTTCACGTGACCTTTCTCCTTGACCAAAAAACAAAACACTTGCAAGCGTAGAATACCATCTGGGCCTCATGGTTGCCGGTAAACACTAACACCACGCTATGCCCTCCCGATGCTGTGGTCCTTTATGCAGCCATTTTGAACTTCACTTTCAAGATGGCAGGCATTTTTTGTTTTGATACATATTTGTAGAGAAACAATTCAAAAATCAAAAAACTGACTCAGTTTTTCAATTTTGCACACACCTGCACCAAAAATGTCTCAAGTAAAAATAAACAAAAAACACCGCCCACTTAATGTAGCTAGCACTTGATAACATACTAGCTGCCATAACACTGTCAAGTCAATTGAAAAATGTGGAGTAACAAGTTCCAGCAGTGATTATTCTTGTTTAAACCTCAGCAATTATTGGCACCGAGCTTAATGACTTCTGTGTTTCTTAAGATTACAATAGGAATGGCTATTTCAAAGACTATTATATCCATAAAAAGGAGCCTGTCCAGGATAGAGTGAGCAAAAAAAGTAAGAAAAACAAATGTAACTTTGTACCTCAGGATTAAAATACAGTTGCTTTGCGGAGTGGCCCAGTTTGGATTAGACATAGTATTGGCTCCCTTAGCTGTTTGACTATAGAAAAGGCTACATGATGTTCCTGCAATAAATTTGAAGTTCAAATGGAATCATGGCTCAGAGCCACAATACCCCAGTATTTGCCAAGGTTTGATTAAGTCCAAGCTTATTTTGCCTTTCTAATATTTTTCAAACAAAATAGTAAAATCAAATTTAGAGCTCTTGGCCATGTTCTTCTGGTGAAATGAAAACACAGATTTCCTGTTTAAATTCCGAAGGCACAGTACATTAACATACAAATGATCCTCAGGTTATTCAATTAATTTTTTTTTCCACAAAAAGAACAAAAATACTTTTAACAATGAAAGTTCGAAGTTGCTATCGAACAATGCATGTCAGCATCCATGCTCACTCTGAGGTGTGCGAATCTCTGCGGTCTCCAGTGCGTTGCACGTGCTGGTGACTTTCCTTTGCGTCGTGCTGCACTTCCTTTTTCAGAGAAGCGAATGGCAGAGAACCAGGGTTGGTAATGTACTGTGTGTCAGTGAAGCTACACAGGGAGGGTTGTTATGGTCTGGCTTAAGTTAACATGTGGTTTCCATTGGGATGGGTTGGCATGGCAACCTATTCCTATGGTGACTAGTTGCCCCACCAATCCACACTACCAGAGTGGCTGTAATTTCCTCCATAGCCATCATTGCTGTAGAAGTTGCCACCAAAGCCACCTGGGAAGGACAAAGTCAGAGGTCAGACAGCCAGACAGCCTAGTGCAACAAAACTATTTTTAAAAAGCCAAAATGGACACTGTTTGGCTTGCTTTCTTATAAGTAGGAAGCTTGAGAGTGATTGTATGAAATAAGGAGCTCAAATTTCTAAGCCATTACTTTTAACGGGATAACATAATGCAGTACGGTTCGACACACAGCTGATTATGCTTTTCAGGTTAGAAAATTACAAGTTTCCTTGCCTCCACCAAAGCCACGGTTTCCTCCATGACCTCCAGTGTTACGCCCTCCACGGTTGCTACTGAAGCTTCCAGAGCCACCGGATGTCTGACGGTAGTCTCTAGCTCCAAAACCACCTGAGAACCTAAGTAAGAACATTTGCTAGTTAAACATTATAGCACAATTTTTTTGATGATTAAACAAATTAAAAGTTCAGTAATGGTCAAAGCCCAGTTGTTTCAAAATGGAGGGCACGGCAACTGTCCGAAATAATTTTCGGTCTACTCAACTAAATTGTCATTTACAAGTTTCCAAAACATCAGCAATTCACCTGGCGTGTGGAATTTTGTGCAACAATTACCTCTTAGAGCGTCCACGGGTGCTGCTTTTGTGCTGATGCTCATAGGCTAGGCTCTCAAGCCAGGAGGGAACCTCTTGCTTGGCCTCCACCAAAATGTCCAGCAAATCTTTGGTTATGTTGCTGTTTTTGTCGTTAAAGAACGACGTGGCCAGACCTGTTAATACGCACAACAAAAACAGATTATACAAATACACGATAATACCAATTAAACAATAACAAAGCCATAACTAACAAAAGAAAAAAACTATCATACCAAGGTTGCCCACACGTCCCGTACGGCCAATACGGTGAACGTATTCCTCAATGTCACTGGGCAAATCAAAGTTAATAACGTGCTTCACATTGCTTATGTCCAAGCCTCGAGCAGCCACCTGGAAAAATAAGAGGTTGGAAAAAATATATTTAATGATCATGTCAACAACATTACACAGTTTATCAGCATAAGCAACTGTTTCCTTCAACAACCAATTTGTGTCGTTCCCCCATGTTTTGCCCATTCCTGGTTGTAACACCATAAAGCTGCACTTAACGTGCACCAGTTAAAAAGGTAAACATAGTATTTGGACAGCTTACATCTTAACTTGAGGCCCAAGAGTTACATGCTCAAAGTGTTTGTTATAGTATATTAAAAATATTGCCTAAAAGTAGATCACATGGAGAGCCATTACTGGTTAAGGTGAAATCTTGGAGAATATAATAAAAATGTTATCCTTTCTGATATTGAAGCCCAAACCGTGTTAATGACATTGTTAAGACTGATTTTGTAAAAATGCAAAGAATGGAGCCGATTTAAACACTTAAATCTGGGGAAAGATATGGTGCAAGGAAAAAAAAAACAAGATCATAACCAAAGTTCACAGAAAAGATGACTTACAGCTGTAGCCACCAAGATGGGGCAACGTCCAGACCGGAACTGATGCAGAGCTTCCTCTCTATCTCTCTGGGATCGATCTCCATGGATGCTGGTGCAAGCATAACCCTCGTGGTAAAGGAAGTCTTCTAAAGCATCCGCTCCTTTCTTGGTTTCCACAAACACCAGAGTCAATGAGTCTTTGCCTGTGTTGCCAGAAAAAAAAGAGGACGCGACAGAGGGAGGAGAGCAGGATAAAGAGCGATAAAGGAGAACAAAAGAAAAGAAATCATTCATAACTAGAAACAAGGGTATGGGGAGGATTTTTTGTGGCTCAAAGATGGGATCAGAAACTTAAAGCTCTCGTTTAAAAAAGGTCAGCAATTCCATGATCATGAAGTAAAGAAGAAAATCAAAAACCAAAATGACAACTCAGAAATGTAGACTGGGGTTGCATAAAGAGCATTACTTTTACTGACATCATTAATGGACAACCATTTTTTCAGTCTTTCAGCACAAAGTGCTGGAAATGACAACCAAATAACAATTATGTTCAAATTAGGAATGTCCCAAGCAAGTTTTTGTTCGTCTCTGGATTAAGTCCTTTAATATTGGGTGTGTGCTGACAATTTGACCCATTATTTGTATTTAATTAATGGGTAACCCAACCAATTTTACATATTATACACATACACACGTGCAGTTATACTGCATATGTGAAAAAAGGAGTACCTTTTGTAACTGCAGAGGAAGCTGAACATAATCCGATAAATTGCCTGCAGGGATGTGGTCAGTGGATTTGTTGGCAATATAGGCAACAGGATTTTAGAAATGAAGGAGATGGGGTGGAACGAAAAAACGCAGCATCTCTGGTACTGCTGCATCAGTTTTTTAACTAACCAAAATGAGTAATAGAGCAATAGTGCAATGATAGACCAGTTACTTTTAAACTAACTAAAGTATCGCTGCTGCCTCCTTAATCGCCACAAATTTCCTGAGCCATCTGATCCAAATACTGATGGTTCTAGTTAAAAACTATAAAGAGTATCAGCTTCAGTTGTGGAAGCATGCGAACTCATGACATTTATAGCAAGTGATCTGCTAGAGAGAAGACATGTACTTGTAGGATGGGGTTACAGACCATGTTTCTTTAACCACATAAACAATGTTTCACTGTCAGAGTGCAGTGTGGGACTTTTATCATTTTACTCACAGAACGAACAATAAGAAAAAGCTGACAATCAGCCATCAGTAATGATGCCATATTTGAACAGTAATGGCAATCAATATTTGGCACTAATGGCTACCAGAAAAGAAAAAGCATGATAAAAAAAAAAAAATAAAAAAAAAAAGGTTGGGGTGATGGGGTAGGACAGGCCATTACAAATTCACAGCTAACCTGCAAATGCTTTGCCAATGCACTTTGGCACAGGCAAGTCTAGGTACTTTCAAATGAAGAACAGATTAGCACAATCTGAATAGCTTAATTGTCAAGGTGAAAACAAGACACTTGGCTTGCCATTTCCATGCAGCAACAGCCATGTGACTAATGGAAACTGAGAGCTCTTTCTATGACAACCAGCCAACATAATCATGATGAGCCAGCTGACCTTACTGCTGGTGCTGGTTAACACCGTGCTAAAAAAACGACTCCCCTTTCAGTGGGGGGGAGGTTGTACTATTGAGTCAAATTCTGTATTTGAGATTGGTGCAAGGCAAATATTACTCAAGATCCTACAAGCCCTTGTTCGAAATGAAATAAAAACAAAAACTGAGGCAGCATGACAGCTAGGGAGCGGAGGGACAGGATGAGCTGTGGGATGTGATGTTTCTGGTTTGTGGGTCAAAGTGAAGTTATGGTATGTTCATACTTACCGGGTTTCTCTGGTGCCTCTGTCACATTTTCCTGAACCTCACTGGGAATAACTAAGATAAAACCAAACCAGCCGGTAAATGTAAGCTGCTCAGTACACAAAAATATCAGCTTAGATCATCATGAGAAGTCTACCCCCCTAAACACGGCAAGCAACTTCAATCCCTGCTCACCAGTGCAAAAAAATGTTTTTCTTTCACTGCAAGGTCTTGTTATAATGAACAATAGTTAGCATAGGTGTATCTAAATCAATATTAGCTTGATATGAGGCAGACACAGGATGATGGGTAAGAGTCCAATGTGACCTTCAGGGGGAAAAACAGCATCTAATGTGTTTCTTATTGTTTATGCATTCCTCACCTGTGGCATTGAGCAGGTCAAGAAGGAAGGACCTCTTGTCAGTCTCTTCTACCCAGACCACCTTCTGTGTGATGTTTTCTGAGGTAGACCCAACACGCCCCACTGCCAGGAAAATGTAGTCCTCCAGGAAGTCACGGGCAAGGATCTATGCACAACAAAATCAGATAAGTATGTAGATATTTATCTAATTAAGCAAGATAATGAGGACCTGATGAATAAATGTACCTGGATCTCCTTAGGGAAGGTGGCACTGAACATCATGGTCTGTCGGATGCCTTTGGGTGGCATTGTATCTTGCTCCACAATTCGTCTGATCTGTGGCTCGAAACCCATGTCTAACATGCGGTCAGCCTCATCCAGGACCAAGTAGCTGTAGAGAGACATCCATTTAACTACAGAAATAAGACACCACAGACCTCCACCAAAGCCAATACTCCCCTCTCCTACGATATGCAAATCTGCCAGCCCAACCGCTACGCATGTCTGGATATATGTCTCAAATTAGAATATTATCATGCCTAGCTGAAGCCTCATCATCTGGGCAAAGTTGTAAATGTGTATTTTTGATTCCACAGCCAGTTAAATGTTTTCAAACAATTTTCTCATAATTGCTGTCAGAGTATTTCATATACGTGTCAACTCTATCTGCTACTCTGCAGCTTCAACAATCGACAACACTTGAGCTATAGCAAACTAGAAGGGTCAAAACTGAAATTAAAAATACCCATATGGGTTTCTATAGCACGGAAAGTATTTTATTGACCACTTTATATGAGATATAATGCAAAATGACTTCTCTGGAGACTTTCAAAAGGAGACTTAAAACCCATCTTTTTTTTTAAGGCCTATAAGCTCTAGATCCAGCGACATCAACTTTTCTATTTCTTTATCCTAAATATATTTTTTTGTCTATCCATTTATTCTTTGTTTTGTTTGTTTCACTTTGTTAAGTGTCTTTGGGTACCCTGAAAGGCGCTATAAAAAATTAAATGTATTATTACATAACAAGGATCTTGCTGAAATAAGATTGAGACTGACGTGCATTGATTTTGGAAATGTATAACAATATGATATTCGGTAGAAATGTATGATTCAGCTTTTTCCCACGGTCTGGTTTTTAAAAAATTGTCAAAAAAAACTTTTCCACTACTCAATTAGTATCATTGTAGCGCAACGCCTGTACGATTGCAATATTAAGAATTGCAATACATATCAAATTGGCACCCTAGTATCGTGACAGTAATTTAGACCATGCCAATTTCTACAGTTGGCTGCTTTATTGTCACTACTGTCCTTTTATATCATCTACTGGATTTTGAGATACATGGTACTATTCTGCCAAAGTGCCATATCTTGTCAAGTTGCCAAAACTGATAGATGAAAGAAAAAAAACCCACTCCAAAATGCAATATATTTTTTCTTGGCACACGATTCATAAAGCGTTTCATAAAATAATCAGGCTGTAGTTTTCCCCAATCCTGCCGCCACAACTCAAAATACCTTATCCTTGGTTAAAGCTGTAGGATGTAACAATTTTTGTTATATTTGCTAAAATTGTCATTATGATCTGACAGAATAAGATTCATGTCAGATGTGTAAAAATCCACTGTCTGTTGCTTCACCCAGTGGCTGTAATTTGCCTTGCAAGAATAAACTGCTCCCAGCTCAAATTAACCAATCAGAGCCAAGGTGAGTGTCTGAGAGGTGTCAATCACTCTCCTGCATACGCTGCTGGGAGCCCCCCTTCCTCGCGCAGTGCATACTGGGCAGTGCCCCTCCCCCGAGCAGTGTCTGCTCTTACATGGTTAGATACGTTCAAGCTGTAAATCCTGGTGGTGAACAGACAACAACAGAGCCGAATGTCCCACGATTGCCCTAGTCAAAGAGAAGAAAAAAAGAAGACTGACTAATAAAAGCAGTGTAAAAATGAAGAATTGAACCGAGCCAGAGAGAAAACAAGGATAAATACTGGAGCGTCATTTCAGAGGTGGAGCGAGGTGCAAACTTTGTGAGTCGTCAGGAGAGACAGAGTTAGCTGCTTTTCTGCTCCACAAGTAAGGACCCCTCCTTGATATACATTTCATTTGAGGTTTTAACCACAAGGCTATGGTGGCGGCAGTTACACATAATACTCACAATAGTGCATATGGCCTGACGATGTTGCAGTCAAGCTGCGTAGCTTGCTGGCTTGTACGCCAACTCCGGTGTTTAGATTTGTCTTTATGGCTACTGGTTAGCAAATGTGTCTTTCAAGTGATCAGGCAGTTACAACTTTCGTTTGTGTTCAGTACGCTCTGAAGTGGTTCAATTGGTTCAGAGAAATAACGTTACTCATGCTTCAGAAAGGCAGCATGGCGTTGCAGCGGGTAATGATTAGCTGGTAACTTCGTCTACTGCGATATGAGGAACACTGTTACTCAGGATATCTACAGTGATCTGCATGAGGCACTCGTCATTGTAATTTAGTTGTATAGGTCAGAAGTAGTATAGGTCAGGGCTTATGTTGTTGTTATTTTGAATGCGCCGTCTTGGTTATCTGGCTTCCTCTGTTAACATGGTTATAAGCCTGCTCGTGCACAGCAGGCTCCTCTGTGGGGAGGGGCTTTGAAGGCAGAGCTACAGCAGCAGAGAGGAAGACGGAGGGGGCTGTATCATTCAAATTTTCTGACCAAGTCCACTTTTTCCTCAAAACTCCAAACTGCAGCTTTAAAGTAAAAGAAAGTGTAAAATATTTAACAATACCGATCTCAGTACGGATCTTTCTGTTATACTTACTTGCAATAGTCCAGACCAATCTTGCCCCTCTCCATCATATCAACCAGACGACCAGGTGTGGCCACCAGCAGGTGACAGCCTCTCTCCAAATCCCTTATCTGCTGGCCAATATCGGCACCACCATACACCACACAGGGGCGCACACGTGAGCGATAAGCAACCTAAAATGTAGCAAGAAAGGAAACAAGCTTCAGGATACATATTCAGTGTCCAGGAAAACAATGTTTTGTGTCATAGATTGCTTCAGCTAGTTAGTCTTCTAGAAACTCACCTTCCTGGCTTCATCATAGATTTGCAAAGCCAGTTCTCTGGTGGGAGCCAGGATCAGGGAAAGTGGGTATTGCTTACGACGACCATACCTTCCATTTTCCTGAAGATGAAAGATTATGTTTGTTAGGAAAAAGTCAGATGGTAATGCAAAATATCTTTACCATGCATTCTTTCCCCAATACCTGTCCATTGTTCTTAGCGGCCTGAAGGGCATCTCCAGGTCCATCAGTGTAAATCTGACTCAGCACTGGCAGCAAGAAAGCAGCAGTCTTACCAGAGCCTGAAACACAGCAGGGATAATACTATGTTAACCTCAAATATATAACCATGGAGCCAAACGGTAAACTCTGAATTGCCCTGTAAACCTTTACGTTCCATTAATAAAACAAACAAAAACAAAAAAAAGTATAATCAAAAAAGCCCAAAACCAGGGTGGGAATGTCACGGCAGCCGTTGCCCCACACTTTGGCCTTGATGCCCCGTGAAAAAAAAATTGTACGGCCACAGTGGCCTTTGTGCCCCTTGCCCTGTGTGCGTAATGTTCTTGCATTGAATTACAGCCACCCGAGTGCAAAGTAGTCACTCAGAGTAACTTCAATGAGTTTGTGCAGGTGGAGTCTCATCATCACATCGATGATCTCACATGAAAGCCTCTCAAACAGCAGCATCTCAAAACGGAAGAACGACACAGCACAGCGAGCGAGCTCAGCCGGTTTCGATATGATACGTAACCGACTTATGTGGCATGATTTAGTTTGGTAAAGTTGGAAATATATTCACAGATTCGAACTTCCCGGATCAATAACTCATAAGGGAAACATTGTTAAAACACAAATGACGACTCTGCACTACCGTAGTAAGGTAGGCAATGAGCAACAACCATATGTTCATCAAAATGAGCGCTCCTCTGGGCTGGACATTAACTCTGGTCTGTATGGTCAGCCGTCTGTGAGACGAGGGTGCAAGGACCATCTACAAAGTGCAACACTGAAAATAGAGACTACAAAAAATATTCAATAACTTCACTAATATTCAGTGTAGTGTCACCAAAATCACCTAACCCTACTTCACAAAAAATGTTTTCTAATGTAACATTGACTTGATACTGGTATTAAAAAATGTTTTAATACATAAACTTATTACAATA
This sequence comes from Sparus aurata, assembly GCF_900880675.1. Taxonomy (NCBI): domain Eukaryota; kingdom Metazoa; phylum Chordata; class Actinopteri; order Spariformes; family Sparidae; genus Sparus; species Sparus aurata. The sequence goes on along the minus strand of NC_044195.1, from coordinate 602,267 downwards.
CAAAATCCATGTCTTATTATAAATTAGGATGTTATGGTATCAATCTGAAAGGTAAATCATCAAAATTTTACTCAGTGGCCTTTGTGCCCCATCATGTGGCCTTGGTGCCCCTATGAAAAAAAAGTAAAAAAATAAAAGTAAAGGCCAAATGGCCTTTCCCCAAAAAGTGACGAAATTCCAACACTGCCCAAAACCAAAGCAATAACAATTTATAAGAAAAATTAGGTAGGAAAAGGTTGGTTGAGCTACTTGAGGCCATCAAGTGCTTTCAACAACACTTACCAGTCTGGGCGCAAGCCATCAGGTCTCTCTTGGACTTAATGATGGGGATAGCATGCTTCTGGACCGGGGTGGGACGAGTGTAGCGACTCAAGGTGATATTACCCATGATGATCTCCCCCATGTCTACATCATGGAACTACAGAATGATTGGACAAATCAGTACAAGATAAACTGCTCCATCAATCCCTTTAAAATTCTATTATAAATTAATCCCTATAGACAAAGGAACACCATTTAAATATCATTATGCTTACACAAGCTTTGCTGAGTATAGACTTACACTTTCAATGTGGGGCGGGCAGTTGCTTCCCGTGGCTTCCACAGGAATATCATCATATTTCTCAAAATTTATCCCAGTGTTGCTTCCGGAAAAAAGCTCACTGAAAATTAAGGTTTGCCAAAGTTGTAGTCAAATGCAGATGCAGGATAGCTGTAAATTGTGTTATTGTGTATTTACAAGCAGAATTTGTCTTACTGTTCCAGGCGCTCATTGGGAGCAGTGGGCTTGGACCAATCATCATCTCTGGAGTCTTCCACCCAGCGGGTGTTTCCTCCACCAGCAAAACCCCCACGCTCATATCTGTACACATAGTGTTAAAAGTGTGGAGCTAAAAAAAAACAACCTTTAAACTCATGTCTTTCAATACATGCACATCCTAATTGTCAAAACTTCTCTTCAAAAATCCAAAAGTATCCTATACCATGCACTTTTCATTACTTTCAAAATGGCTGTAGCAGTAACAGCTACACTTTAAGTGTATAACTTAACTCAACAGCTATACCAACTTGTGTCTCAGTATACAATTATTTCCATGTTTATAGCACGGTGCGTCTTTGCATAGCAATGGCGCTGCCGCCCAGAGTGAGGAAAACGCACAAGCACAAACACACAACCCTTTGCCCAACACAGGTGGGAGTGGAAATGATACAGAAACTCATAGTATCAGTAAGGGAGCGAATGGATGTGGTAGAAGTAGCAGGGGTGGTGAGAATAGCGCTGGGAACAGCGTTAATGTTCACTCTTTCTACCGCGACAGTCACGTAGCCTCCATGCGCGGCAGTGGTGCAGCCGTGCGACGCAGCAGTGTTCACGAAGCACAAAGCACACACGAGCCCAACTTGTCTCACAAAACTAGTGGGGATAGCGGGGGCAGACGTGGGCGAAGTGTTCGTAGAAGGGCTGATGGGTGTCGTAGGGGCAGCAGGGGTGGTCTGAATAGGGCTGAAAGTAGTGATGATGAGTCTTTCAACCCTTCACCAAATGGAAGAGGAGGGAGGGGTACACAAGGTCGCAGTGTCCATGGGAGAGGTGGACGTGGTAGAGGCAACAGGGGCAGGCAGAACAGGGCTGGAAATGATGACAACGATGGTAATGGTGGCTGGGCTTACTTGAGTGATGAGGAAGTATATCAGGAATGGATAAAGCTCTCTGTCACCACAATATCCAATCTGCTCATCAGAGAGTTTAGCAATGATTGAAGGTCTATAGATTTTTTGTCCCTCTTTCTGACTGATGATTTCTGGAATCTTATAACAATGGAGACAAATCGGTATGCTCATCAGTATTTAGGCTCACGTGAACTTGGCATTAGTTCACGTGAGCCTAAATACTGATGAGCATACCGATTTCATGAATGGTATGATGCAACTGTCCCTGAAATGAAAGCCTTCCTGTCACTCCATTTGAGCATAGGCCTGATACATAAATCAGAGATTGAGGATTATTGGGCAGAATTTTGGCCAACATCTACACCGGGATTTGGAAAACTGGGGGAGGGGGGAGAAATGCCACAGAGGCTTACAGAATGCCACTGGCTCCATGATACTGGCGATCGTCCAGACTATGGTTTGCTCCGATCGTACCCATCCTAAAGGTCGTCATCAGACACAATACAGGTGCAAACAGTGTGGGGTAGGCCTGTGTGCTGTGCCATGTAATGAGAGGTTCCACACTCTGACAAACTATAAACAGTATAATCTGGATAGATAGGCACATAAGGCCTCTGTAGGCAAATTACCAGCTTTCTGTTTACATGTGTGTGCTACTGTTAGTACATGGTAGAACCAACAGTTCTAAATTATGACTATTTTTTTTTCAAAAACTTGTTCTTATTGTCTCTGTGCCTTGCAATGAGAGGCTCCACACTCTACAAATACTAGAAACTTTTATCTGGATAGATGGGCACAGATGAGGCCTCTGCAGCTAGAAGACACCTACTGTTATTATTATCATCTTATAATGATGATGATAATAATAAAATAATAATAACAATGATAATAATGATAAGAAGAAAAGAGAAAGCAAGACAAAGGGAAGAAAAAAAATGCCCCCCCCCCCCCCCCCCAAAAAAAAAAAAAAAAAAACGCATACTGTTTACATGAGTTTTGTGGTGTAATAGTTCTAGTTGACTACTGTTGGCTTACAATTTACTTTTTCCCTGTTCATTTGATGTGTGGACAACATAAATGGATGGAGGGGATGAATCTGATGAAATAAATTCAACTCTTTCAAAATATCAGGTATTACATGGAAATTACATAATCTAATACGGCCGCCGCCATATGATGTCATAATATGCAAATTCGATGGGAAAATTTACTCCCTAGATAAACTTTAGGTCATTCTCAATATTTGTCTCATTTAAACTTTGTCTCTTTCTCAAACCCTAACCTAACCCTAACCCCCTTTCAAGCCAGAGCCTTCTGAAATTTAGATGTCAAAATCTTGTATTTATAAATATAAAACCCGGTGCCTAAAGGGTTAAAGGTGCCACACCGCTCTTAAGACCAGAAGCCAAGCTTGGTGGACAATATAAATGTCCCAGATTCTACTGTAGACCATTCCATTTTAGCGAAAGCTTAATTTTTTTTTCAATTTAAGTTCTCTGTCAAGTATTAAAACATTGTCAGGAAAGGTCATATATAGCCTAAACACTGGACTGGTACTTAACAAAAAGACACCCAGTTGGAAGCGTTGGCATAAGCCACATTTCGTGCTACTTATTCAGCAAGGAATTTCCTAACCATTAGAGTACTTCAAGCTTACAATATCACTTCCTTTTCACTTTTGTTTAAAAAGGCAAGTTATTGACTTATCTACCAAAAACCATTTGCATAGAAATATTTAAATGCTTATGGCTAATATTGGCATATGGATTAATTACAATTAAATAATCAAAGCTTTTAATTAGATTTTGTTTATCATTGCTTGCCCCTGTTTTATTAAACTGAATGTCTACAATTTTAGACATCAATGAACATGAAGACACTTTACAGGCTGAAAAAAAACCTAAAAGTGCAGTCTACTACAAATGTAAGTTTAAAAAATAAAAATGTACACACCTTCCCCTCGAGCCTGCCCCACGGTCATTGAAGAAGGCTGACTTGTTCCTATCAGAACGTCCCCCAAAACTGTTGTAGGCAGCATCTCTCGGAGGTCCTCCCCAGCTGCCATCTTTGTTGTCATAACTGCCAAACCCTGTAGTAAGCAGATCAACCCATCAGTCTTGTAGTTTCTTCTGCAAATAAACTCAGAGCCAAAAGCCAATAGTGAAGCTTACGTTCCCCTAAATCCAAATGCCATCAGCCTTTAAAATCAGGAGGCTTCATATCAAATTAAGTGCATAGCTACTGTTAATAACGATTTATAATTCAATGTTAATCTATGATCAGCAAATGAGTCTTGATATCATAACTGTATAAACAAGGGTGGGGGAGGGCCAAGTTTATATCTGAGACTACACTGTCATCTGTCCAAAACTAGGTTTATAATTAAACATTCTAAGGCATGTCAGGATTTCCCCACCTGCATTTTGCAATGGTTGATTAAACGAGCCTCCACCCCTGTTACCACGGTAGGCGCCACGCCCACCTCTATCATTGCGAGGGGGTCCTCGCCCTCCAAAGCCCCCATTTGTGCGGTTGTCATGGTAACCATTCACAAATCCATTGCTGCGTCCACTGTCCCATCCTGGTGAATCTTCATGGAAGACAAAAAAAACACAAGGCTTGAGGAGGCACATAATCCTGCATGTGTTAAAGTACCGTGTACAGTATTTGTCTGTACTCATAGTCCTGACTAAGCATGAGTCTGTCTTCCACTGCTTACCCATTAACCTCATTACTGATAGGTGGGATGCAAGCAGTCCATAGACTAAAACCTTGACTGAAAGCTTGTATAATTGTGAGAAACAAACGCTCCAACAACTTTTTTCACTGGGTAAAATAATGTTGTCCTGTATAAAAACAGTAGCAAATATGCAAAGCAAGTTCTAGACCTGTGCAAGAGAACAGACGCATTTAACATTGAAGGTTATAAGCACACCAGACACAGGCCTTGTTATTTGAGTAGGATGACTTTTCTGTACGAAGAGAGCTACTGAGCCCCCTCTCAGCCTGTTTGGGACATTTACCACAACGATCTGCCCAGCTACGGACACTAGCTGTGTCAGCGTTCCCATTGGTGGCCACACTGTTACAAGTGCAGACTGAGTGTAAAGCTGGTGGAGGGATAAACTATAGTTATTGCTTCCATTCCAAGTAGCTGAGGCTATGTCACAACAGCATTAAGGGGCAGACCATCCACACAGACCTAGTTATCAGATTAGTTCTACTTTGAATGAGAATCGGCTCAGCCAAATTAGCTGATTCTAGATCTGTGGTTAGGACTCCAACTTAAAACCTGTGGGCCAACAGCATTGTGGTGCCCTCTTCAAGTAAGCACAGGGGGAAAGGGTTGTAGACAGGCAGTTTTTTAAATCTCTGATGTTGATCAGAATAATCAAATTAAGAATATCAGGCAAAACAACCATACACTGTCTCGTACTTTTACACAAGCCCAAACAGTGCCAGTCGATGGTGACAGGACCTGGATTTGTGTCTGTATGGATAGTACTTGGGACCTCTCAGAGATGCATTGCAAATAAAAAAAAGGCACTGAAGTGGTTACCTAAATGTTACAAGTTCTGACATTTTCAGTGTCAAGTCAAATGTTTAATTGATGTTACCTTTACTTTTAAGAAGTGCAGTGTGGTAAATTCGGCAAAAACCAATAAACTTCACCCCAAACCGCCAAAAAAAGAAACAAAAATTCCACCTAAATAGGTACTAAAACAATACAAGTTTAAGCTTGATCGTCAAAGCTAGGCTTTGAAATTATACATCATAGCAATCACACATGGTAATCAATTTAATCCACAAATGCCAGAGAAACTGCCAAGGAGAAGACCATAATCACTACTTAGAAAAATAACTTTGCAGAAACCCCTTCAGATGCTACAAGGTCTACGAGTGTATGCATATTTCTACTCCATTACCAATTGGAACAGTAGTATTTTAATAGCTATTCTATCTTCACACCAGAGGGAAATAATCAATCAAGAAATCACCCATAGCAGTCAGTTGTCAGAACAGAAGCCTGTGTGCTCTGTGGTACTCCACATGTTATTCAATCATCGCCCTTAGTAGTTTGCCCCCATGTGCCATCAGCGGACCAAAAGCTACAAGGTTAGAAAACAGACTTCAGATTACTGAATGGGATTGATTTACAGTGCTTTCAGGAAGTAGTCACACCCCTTCACTTTGTTCATTTTGTTATGTGTAGCCTTGTGCTAAAATCATTAAAATGAATTTTCCCCTCTCATCAATCTATACACCATAATGACAAGGCAAAAACAGATTTTTATAAATTTTTGCAAAGGTATTAAAAAGGAAACACTTGAAATATCACATCGATGCAAGTATTCAGAGCCTTTACTATGGGACCTGAAATATAGCTCAGTTGCCTCCCATTTCTCCAACTGATTCTTATCGTAATTCATACATTCATAAACTGATGGCGGTGGCTGCCATGCAAGGTGCCGACCAGCACATCAGGAGCAGTTTGGGGTTCAGTATCTTGCCCAAGGACACTTTGAGGTCACTGTTTTGATGCCCCTGGTCTGCATGTCAAAGACAAAGCTGACAATGCATAGAGCAAAAACCAAGCCATGAGGTCAAAGGAAATGCCTGTAGAGCTCAGAGATGGGACTGTGTCAAGGCAATGATCTAGGCAAAGCTATGAGAAAAATTCTGCTGCATTGAAGGCCCCACAAGAGCACAGTGGCCTCCATAATTCCTAAATGGAAGAAATTTGGAACAACCAGAACTCTTCCTAAAGCTGGTCAACTGGCTAAACTGAACAATCAATGGAGAAGGGCCTTGATAAGAGGTGACCAGGATGGTTGCTCTGACCGAGCTCTATAGATCCTGAGTGGAGATAGGAGAAACCACCAGACTGACAACCATTAAGGTTGCTCTATTGATCAGGCATTTATATCGTCTAATATACACTGTATAATGTTTGATCTGTAGTCACTATAGAAAGCCGATCAATAAAAACATGACAGTTTCTCTATGCAATGTCAAAATGATAGCTAACTAAATTTCCACCTCCAAATATCAATACTGATTGTCAGTTCCCTCATGGTCCTGGCCAGCAGGCAGTTTCACTGAGGCATGGATAGACTGGTATTACAAAACAATTCTTGTAACATTAGGTCTAATGTTGAATGGCGAGTGATTATATCTAGCGCAGACAACGTGCTGTGGAGAGAGAGCCATGGTAACCGCAAGACTGCTGTATGTTTTGAGCCTTACAGCTTGAGAGAGCTAACCAGAGCTAACCGCTGATACAGCTAATGGCTTAAAGCAGAGTTTCTGTTCAGAAGGACACTAAGTGTTAAACATCAACCATCACCAACACTCCACCAATCTGGGCTATATGGCAGAGTGGCAAGACTCCTCAGTAAAAGTCACATGAAAGCCCACTTGGCCTTTCCAAAAAAAGCAACATATGGTTCCATCAGACCAGAATTTTGTCAAGTGTGGTAGCTGAGGTCTCAGGTTTAGATCAAAGCCAAGCCTGTGTCTTATGCCCCGTCCAGACGACAACGCTCTTTTGCAAAAACGCACATGTATTGCATCGTTTTGGCCGACCGTCCATACAGATCCTGAAAACACTTTTTTGAAAACGGGTCTCAGGGTGGAGAAATCCAAAAAACGCAGCCATCCCGTTCTCATGTGGACGGCGAATCTGCATACTTTCCAAAACGATGACGCCATTGCCCCACCCTGCGACGTCTCATAACAACGGCGGACTACATGCTCGTGTTCGTGCCGCAGAAGATATTGAGCCTTTCTTGCAACTTACTCGCCTTGTAGTTGAGTGTGAGTCGCAGCAGCAGTTCGACCTCATCGGTCCACACAAACAATTCTGGTTTCCTTGCACTAGCCATTTTCATCTTCTTCTTGTGTTCGTTTTCTCCGTCTACTGGCTGTTTGTTTACAGCGTGCAAGCTTAATGCGCATGTTCCGTCTCTTCTCCGTTTTTGGTGAATGTCAAGCGCCACCTATAGGCCTGGAATATGAACTACAGCGTTTTCGGTCGTTTTCAGTGGATCAGTGTGGACACAAATATTCTTGAAACGATGCCAAGGAAGACGGAGAAAAAAAAAAGAGTTTTCGCCCGTCTGGACAAACCCTTATGCCCAATACCATGCCTATACTAAAGCATGGTGGTGGCAGCATCATGCTTTAGGGCATCTTTCAGCAGCAGGGAGTAGGCAACTGGTCAGGGTTGAGGAAAAGCTGAACAGCGCAAAGTAAAGAGATATCCTTAATGAAAACCTGGTTCAGAGCACTAAGGACCTCAGACTGGGCCAAAGGTCCACCTTCCAACAAGACAGTGACTGTAAACACACAGACAAGACAACGCAGGAATATCTTGGGGACAACTGAGTGACCCAGAGCCTTGAACCCAAACGAACATCTCTGGAGAGACATAAAAGTGGCTCTCCACCGAAGGTATCCATCCAAGCTGACAGAAACCCCACAAAATCCAGGAGCTTGTCGCAGCATATCCTAGAAGACTTGTTGCTGTAATGGTGGCCAAAAGTGCTCCAACTAAGCACTGAAAGGGTCAGAATACGTATGTCAATGTGATATTTCAGTTTTTCCTTTTGAATAAATTTGCAAAAGGATCTAAAATTGTTTCTGATTTGTCATCATGGTGTAAAAAGTGTAGACTGAGGGGGAAAAATAATTCAAACAATTTTAGCATATGGCTGCAACACAAAATATTAACAGAGTGAAGGGGTCTGAATACTTTCTAAATGCCCTGTGTGCAGTGTACAGCTCAGCATCTTTGGAGAGAAAAAAAACCCTACTTTGATGACCAGAGGTTAATTTAGCACTATATCATGTAAATATGCATATATGTCTATTCTTTTTCTTTCCTTTTTAAAAATTGTATTGCTTATTTTTGCTATTGTTTCTGTTCTTGTAATAATCTGTCGCTGCTGTGACAAACAAATTTCCCCGTCTGCGGGACATTAAAGGATTTCTGATTCTGATTCTAAAGGGTATGATTTAAAAAAAGGCAGTTTCTATCACAGCTGATGCTGTCTTTTTATTAGTAAGGCAGTCACACTTGTGATGCACTGCAGAGTCTTTAAGGCACCATCACATGCATTATAAACAACCTCATTTGCAAGCTTTGGGAAATGCTGTGTTAGGCCAAAATTTCTGCTGTTTAATCAAGTCACCATGACAAAGCAGGGGGACTGTAATTATGCCCCAGTCCATGTACACTATAAAACTCTGACAAGTAAATGGCATGGCATGGCATGCAGGTAGAGGTCAAGGTATACCACATCTGTTTCGCCAACCCCCATCGTAGGCATGGTAAAAGGCAAGCTCTTGAGAGGCCAGTCTTGGGTAACCTGAGCAAAGGTAGGGAAGCAGGCTATAAAAAGACTTGCCCATAATTACTGTCTCATGCTGTATGAGTGTTGAGCTTGGCTTTACTCTATAGAGATTACCAATCTTACAGTCATCTCATCCTGAAGTATAGTTATTTCTGTGTCTTTGAGGACACTGCCTGCCATGGTTGTGGGCACTGTTTAGAAGAAACTTGGGGGACATTGCAGGTGAAATATGGGCTTGATTATTCAGAGGGACAAAATATTAAAATAAATTTCTCATACTCTTAAAAGTTAACTCACGTTTAACTCCACCCAAAGAGATTATGCTTACAAACCTTAACCTGTAACAGTTCTTAATATGACTGCAAGCATTCCAGCAGAGAGAAAGCACAACAATAATGAACCCATCATTGACTAACTGAAATGTATATCTCTAACCCAACCATCTCCTCCTTCGCACAGGTTTTTCCTGGTGTGTAGAATGACTACTACATGCATCTGATAATGCAGTTTGCCCTCAGCGAAAGCAGACAGAAGGGACTTACAGAGATTTATTGGTGCCACTGAATAACCGCACTGTCTACCAGCGGAATAAGCATTTCCTGCTGTGGAATAAGAAAACAGTAAAACGAGAAAAACGTCAAGTGTGCAATGACACAGAACCATGATTCAAATTTTGTAAAATGATATACACAACTATCTAGCTGAGTATGCCAGGCACAAAATGCGTCTTGGTTTTAAGCCTTTAAGAGGCTAAACACTTTTTTTTTATTAAAAAAAAAAAAAAAAAAAAGGAAATTACAACCACTTCACCTGGGCTAGAAATGTGGGAACAACTGTTCAAAATACCAACACTTAACCATCACCCAATTCCCCCCTCCATATTTCCAATTTTCAGAGCAGGAAGCAGCTAGCACTTCTATTGTTAATGTGAAACAATAATAAGCTTGGAAAACCTTAACCATGTTCTCCCCATGCCCACTCCATGAAAATAACTAAAACGTTTTTACATTATCAGCTTTAAAATCTGTCCCATTTTCTTCCTTCAATTCAAATTTCAGGCCATTTAACAGTACCACCTGACCCACTTTATCCATGTAAAAATAAGCCATCACGCACAAAAACCGAAAACCCACATGACAAGGCTTTCTCTTGTTCTGTGCACTGTTCAAATTAAAATTTCCTTAATTTAGTGGTGGTCTCAAGCAGCAAAACCCTGCAGAACCACCACCTTTGTCTCAACTCTTTAAGACTGATGTGATAAGAAACAAATACTGGTTTTTTTTTCCCTCAACTGTGCTTGCTTTTACCATGCTCTGATTTTAATATTAACACTACAATTCAAAACGCACTTTGATGGTCTTGTGAAATTGAACTCACCATTTTTTGAGGCATCTTTGTTTCTCAAGTGAGGTGGAATGTAACGCCCTGGGGGGGGGGGGTGAAAAAGTTAATCACATTTGTTTTCCAGGGTTAGCATTTACAAATACACTATACATACAAGAACCTTCAAAAAAACACTGTAACAATGTGCCACAATAAAAAAGTTGTTTAAACTAGTTTTCTGTATTGCTTGGATTACCAAAAAATAAATGACTTAAATGCAATAATACAAAAAGTATCAAATTATATAAACAGTACCATAAGGCTTAAACTGATGCCAACATTAACAGTGACATATCTCAAAGACAAGGAGCTTTGTTACTTACTGCCAGTGCCCCCGCCTTGGCCGTCAGCAGAGTTCAAGTCTAGGACAGCAAGCTACGGAAAGCAACCATTTTAGAAATATTAGTTAAGCCAACATCGGATTTACCAAGAGCTATGAAACTACCAATAACAGATAATGAGGTTAGGGCAATACAGTGACTATCGATAAAATAACATGTTAATCGTATATCTTAAGTCATTTTGTTTTTTAATTTGTCAAGACTGGCTTTGTCCAACCTACGACATAGCACGGCACAGCCATGTAGTCGGTGTTCATTTCAAAAGGCAATTGCTACCAGGTGAAGATGGCATTAAAGACCCCCCCCCCCCCATTACCCTCAGTTAAACCGCTTATCCACTTTTATACAACATGAAGGAGCTATTAAATAGTGCCCATTCAATTTCAAGACCGTTTGTGGGTCGCTAGAGCCCACTGAACAACATTCTTTTCTGCGCCACGTTTCAGGTTGAGAAGGCCTAACATTAGCCGGGCTAACTTTGCCTGATACCGGCCGGACGTAAAGGTTAGCTAACGTTGTAAATTTCCATCAGGTTTCTCTGAAATAAAATGACGAATGGTTATTAGTACACGATACAATTTTAACACTTCTGTTGGACATTTTAAGGGGAAACATAGCACTGACAGTCTAGTTAGTTTTGTTCGCAGGCACAACGTAGTGACGAGCTCCGCCATCACAATTTCTCCAGCGACATCACCTCCATTTTACCATTCGCAACGTTAGCTTAGCTAGCGACTTAGCTAATGAAGCTCATTTTTTCTCTGTCGAAACTACATGTGCGTAATGGAAAATCTGCAAATTTATATTATAGAAGCAAAGAAGTAACCACTTGAGAGTACTCACCTGCTGATCTAGACCGTGTGGATTATCAACGACCACATGACTCATAACTAAAGAGAGTAGTGGGGATTATTACAGAAGAGAACGGATTTTCTTTGTTAGCACGGCCGGCAATTCTGTAACGTTAATTTAGCTTTCTTTTCTGTTACTAAGATCTTAAGTCAGCAGTTATCTACAAAGTTAGATAGACAACAACGTTTATATCAAATAAATAAAACGATGATCTCTGTTATAAATATAAAGTCCGTTCAAGTTTCCGAATGAAATGACTGCTGAGTAGCTGAAACCCCCTCCCGGCTGGCTTGATCGTGGTGGAATGAGACGTTGAGTGATCAGGTAGCGCGAGATATCGCCTCTGTAACCCCTGGCCACAAATATCGCGATGTTTCTTTCTTTCTATGTTTTTTTTTTTTTTCAATCTGCGACTGGTTACTTAGGCCAACACGAGAAAGGGAGGCAGTACTGACATTATACCAAGCACCACGTTTGGTGTTTCCCTGTCATGCAACAGAGCAATATATGTTACGTTTAAACTATCTAGTATTCCTCAATCGGAAGGAGATGGCATACATGGACAGAAGGAGTATATCTGTGTATATTTTGATTCATTTTGGATTTTATTATCAGAGATTTCCAGATAAACCTTCCACACCTGGACGAACCAACCCAGTGATCCCACTTTGAGGACAGATAGACAAGCAAATATGTAATTTAGACTGTGATGCTAGGTACATGTGAAGTCCCAACCACTTTTGAAATGGCCTTGTTTCCCCCTATCACTTTTTAAAAGCATAAAATGCTAAAATTATAGTTTAATGTAGTTGAAACATTGAATTGAGGAATTATTTGGACCAAAAACAGAGTTGTTGATGTCTGTAAAGATCATTTCTGTAATGGGGTCAGACACTTATAATAACAATCTCAGGCTGTCAGTGGCAAAAACAACCACTTATACAGGCTGGACACACTGGCTGCGAGAGCAGCAAATGTGCATGGCATTAAATTTTGCTTTTCATTTCAGCGTCCATGTTAACAGGTTACGGCAGCTACACTGCCGGCATGAATAGTGCGACTCACACGTTGAGGATGCAATGGCACTTAATCCATTGCCTATTTTTTTATAGTGACATACTTGGTTCTTGGCAAAAATAGACCTGAAAAATGACCTGTTGACAGTTTTAACAACATCATTACCAGTGTCTCACTACAGCTTTCTTGTGTGTATCTATACTATGTGACATAGTAATATGGGACATGAAGAGAGTACACACAAAAGCTGAAGGGCAGTTTTTTTTTTCCTGTGCACCCTCTTTTTCATTTTTCTCTTTCCCCAACTCACTTTCTTAATCTTGCACAGGGGTAAAGGACATCAGGTGTATTGATAATTATCAAAGGCAAATTCCATTTAAACAAATAGGGCAGGCAGAACAATATTGTGATAGATTCTGAGAAAGTTCTGGGAAGGTTAGTTGAAAGTCTCTAGAAGGTTACTTGAACATTTCACATTAACATGCTCTAGGAGGTTAAACAGCAAGTCTTTCTTCTAACCTACAACTAACAATGTTTACATTGCCAGAAAATGTTTGGGAAAACTAGTTAAATGATCCAAAAGGTTACGGGCATTCCGTCTTCATGTTTCCTCGATGTTAGAATGGCAAGGTTTTCTGACGTAAAACCGATGACACTGTAAAGTTGTTTCACATTAACATTTCTAAAAAACATAAAACTAGCTTTAGTATAACATTGCCATAATGTTCTGGGAAAGTTAGTTGAAAGTCTCAGGAAGGATAATTAAACTTTTCACATTAACATTCTCTAAGGTAAGCAGAACTAGTTTTAAAACCGTTTTCAGACCATCCTAGGAAGGTTAGTGTAATGTTCCATGCAGATTACTTACATGTTTCCCCTTCACATTCCCTGGATAGTGAAACAAGTTTGAAGAAAAAACGGTGTCACTGTCATGTACCCAGCACGTTCTTGGATGGTTATTATGCTCCAGGAAGGTTACTTTCATTTCATACATTTCATGTTAACATTTCCCAGATGATGAAGCAGCAAGATTTTCTGTCACTGTCACTGCTACATTCGCAGCACATTCTGGTTAAGAAAGATAAATGTTTCAGGAAGAAGAATTTCACATTAAAGTTCCCTAGCAGTTAAAATTACAATGTTTTTTTCCATAGTACCAACATTGTACTGCAAAACGTTCAAAAAAGTTGTACAACGTACAACGTTTCTGCTGGTGCCTGCTTACAAACCACCGCTGAAGCGCAGCAGGCCAGTGAAAAAACAAATGAGGACCTGGCCTGAGAGGCCAGAATCAGCACTTCAGGACTGTTTCATGCAAAGTGCACAGAGGATGTCACTGTAGTTAAGACTTTCACTGCACGTGGCAACCGAAAACTCTGGATGACTACAGAGGTGTACGCTGTTGACAGCACAAGATGCAGCCTTCAGGGTGGCAGATATGACTGCTCTCCACTCTGCCAGGTCTGTGCTCTCAAAGGGAATCAAGGCTGTGAAAGGCACCTATGCAGAGAAAATCCAGGGACTCCTCTGCGACACAGGAAACAACAGACGGATGTGGCAGGGAGTCCAAGCACTAACAGATTACAAGTCCAGGCAGGAGATCAACGACGATGTTGCTTCTCTTCCAGACAGGCTCAACAACTTCTTTGCACGCTTTGAAGCACCAAACCCGACAACCAGAGGGAGAGCTGGTCCTTCTCCACCATCTATCGGGCCAGACCTCACCATCAACGCAGCAGACACACGCAGGACCTTAACCAGGGTCAATCCATGGAGAGCGTGCTCAGAACCTGTGCTGGTGAGCTAGCAGATGTCCTGACTGACACAGGGGCGGTTCTAGGGGGGGGGGGCAACAGGGGCTAGTGCCCCCGTAACTCTGAGTCTGGACCCCCCTGTGGCCCTCCGGACAGGGAGTCTGCATCAATAATACAATGACAGATTTCTTGCAATGATTTTGTTCTGAAGGGAAAGGCAGAAATAAAGTGTCTCAGCAGTTTACTACCCAATCAAAATTGTTGAAATGTAAACACTGCTTTGTCTGAATGAGGGATTTATCCTTTTTTCCGGGTTGTATGTGCCCCCAGAGATTAAATTGGGCCGGAGCCCTCTGGAGCTCAGCTCCGCCTCCTCACCTCGTCAGTACAGCCAGCAGCAGCTGAGCTCCCTCTGCTTCAGTGTTTCATTGTAATCATGGGTGTAACTACCATTATATGACTTTTTAAAATCATTCATTTGGATCCCCATCAATACATCAGCCTGTTTTCAGAGCGCTGTGTCAGAGCTTCATTACTGAATCCGTTCCGCTCGTTTATTGAGATAAAACCTGAACCAATGAAACTCCAGTCCATGTTTTCACTGCTACGGGCATCTTCTCGCATACCGCGCAAGTGCACGCACGCACGCACACACACGGTGCTGCTGACGCACAGAAGGTGGGTGAAGTAACTGTCACAGCAAAATGTTAACTTTGTTAATTTACTGAGACTAAATGTCTGTTTTTTTCACCTTTTTGTTTTTGTTATGAAGTCTCTACATAGCTAATGCTACGTTAGCAAATTGTGAAAAGATGAGGAGGGCGAGTAGTTTTCATTTGATTAACCACCCTCCTCATTAGCTAAACGTAGATGAGCTAATGCTAAGTTAGCGTTTCCCATTAATCAAGTCATTCCGCCACAGTCTCTCACAGAAAAAAAAAAAGTTACATCGCGTCCCCACCACCGCCGCCGCCGTTGATAAAATATGTATTACGCTGATAGTGCAAGGTAAAAAAAAATAAATATTTTGAGAGAGAAGGGCTCCCCCTCCTTACAAAAGACAATTTTGCCCCCTAACAAAAAAGCCGGCCCCAACCTGGACCCCCCTATTAAAACTGGTCTAGAACCGCCACTGGACTGACATCTTCAACATCTCCGTCATCTGTTCCCCAGATGCTTCAAAACATCCACTATCATACCAGTAGCAAAGAAATCAGCTGTATCCTGTCTGAACGACTACCGCCCCATTGCACTGACACCAATTGTGATGAAGTGTTTTGAGCGGCTTGTCAAACCACACATCACAGCCAGCCTCCCTGCATCACATGACCCACATCAGTTTGCTTATCGTCCCAGCCGCTCCACAGAGGATGCAGTATCCACCGCTTTGCACTCAGTCCTCACTCATCTGGATCAGAAAGACACCTACGCCAGAATCCGGTACATTGATTTCAGCTCAGCATTCAATACCATCATCCCCCAGAAACTAATGGAGAAACTCCTCCTACTCGGCCTGAACACCGCCACATGCCTCTGGATCCAGGACTTTCTGACGGAGAGACCTCAGTCTGTCCGTGTTGGAAATAACACTTCCAACTCCATCTCGCTGAGCACAGGATCGCCTCAAGGCTGTGCACTAAGTCCTTTGTTGTTTACACTGCTAACACATGACTGTGCATCCAGACACAAGATCGTCAAGTTCACGGATGACACCACAGTGGTGGGACTAATTCATAGAAATGAGGAATCAATGTACGGGGAAGAAGTTAAACACCTAGAGGGTTGGTGCAGAGAAAATAATCTGGTGCTCAATGCTGACAAAACAAAGGAGATGATCATAGACTTCCGAAGCTCACAGCCTGAGCATGCTCTTCTCAGCATCAGCGGCCACACAGTGGAGAGAGTGGAGAACATCAAGTTCCTCAGAGTGCAGATCTCACAGGACCTAAGCTGGAATAAAAACACCTCAGGGATCACGAAACGGGCCCAGCAGAGGCTGTTTTTCCTGAGGAAGCTGAAACAAGCCTCTCTCTCCACCAGCATCCTCAGGACTTTCTACAGTGGTGTGGTGGAGAGAGTTCTAACATTTTGTATCCCGACATGGTAATCCAGCTGCAGTATATCAGATAAAAAAAGACCTGCAGAGAACAGTAAGAGGAGCTGAGAGGGTCATCAGAGTTTCCCTCCCCTCTGTCCATGAACTGTTCCAAAGCCACTGCAGGAGCAGAGCACTGAACATCATCACCACCCTCTCCACACATTCTTTGAACTGCTGCCATCAGGAAAACGGTTCCAGAGTCATAGAGGTTGAACTAACAGACTTATCAACAGCTTCCTTCCACAAGCTGTTAAGATTGCTGGACTGCTGATCTGGAGCATGACCACTGATGCAATTCATGAGCCTTTGTCATAGTTTTAGTTCTAAATTATTATATTTATATATTGTGTGTGTTTATTGTGTTTGTGTTATGGGATCCCAGAGAAACGTAATCTAAATTTTGCTGTACGACTTTTTTTGGTACAGCTAAATGACAATAAAGCTTGATTGATTGATTGATTGTTATGTTCCTAATAGTGATGGAATGTTAAGTACATTTACTCAAGTACTGTAGTTGAGTAAATTGTTGAAGTACTTTTGTCTTGAGGCAAAAATTGTAATTTTCACTCACAACAATTCATAGATAAAATGTGTCATTTGTTACTTTGCAGATTGCAAGTTGCATCAGAGCAAAAGTAGCACATTTTCATATAATTTGTATTCATTTAATCAGCAATTAAAAAACAAGACAAATACTGATTATGATCACCAGAAAAATGCAGAATATGGGATCCAATCATCAGACTGGTAAATAGTTCACCCATAGTATATGGTATATTCAACATTGGTTTGCATCATGTTTCGGGGAAGGTTACTTGAATTTTTTCAGGAATGTTCCATGCACAAGCGGGCTTGTAACCACGGTAACAGAGGACGACGGATAACCAAGATGTTGCATTCAAAATAACAACAACAACATAAGCCCTGATTGTTCTCTTTCTGACCAATACAACTAAATTACAATGAAGAGTGCCTCATGCAGATCACTGTAGATATCCCAAGTAACAAACAATATTCCTCACATCACGGTAGATGGAGTTACCAGGTAATCATTACTCGCTGCAAAGCCATGCTGCTTCTCGGAAGTATGAGTAACGTTATCTCTCTATAAAAGCAAAGAATCTCTGTCTGTCTGTGTGTCTGTGTGTCTGTGTGTGTTCCTCAAATATCTCTACTGATCAGGATCAGACTTGACCTGAGACTTACAACATGGCTGCTGCTTGGTTTAAGGGTGTGCAACGTCGGATTTGTTTGGACTGCAATGATACCGTTAATAAATTATTTCAGAAATGCTTTACCAATTCCGCTAGCATTGTCAACCATAGCCACCATAGTCAGGTAAGCACCAGAGCCAATTACTGCACACCGTAGCCACGTGCGCACCAGAGCCAATCACTGCAGAGCCCGACTCCACGACACACCTTAAGAAACAAGCGGATTTATACCTGCAGCGGCTCGAGCTGGACCTGGATTTTGTCGGCGGTTCGGTCCCGTTCTTTGCATCTAAACTGACTGTTGTGGATTAATGAGACTGAACAAGTCCGGACCGAGTCTGTTCCGGTCTGAGGAGATCCGGATATGCGAGGACAAGAAGCTGGAATCGGAATCGGTGGATGTTCGTGTGTAGCTAGCTGCTAGCCCACCCCCACGGCCCACCTCCTGAGTCGACGGACGTGCTGGCACGTCCAAAACTGGATTTACGGTAAATAATGTCCGCCACACTTTTTCATGAACATTGCCGTCACGTTTGCCTTGTGTCTGGTGCAGGAAGAAACGGTAAAAACGGCAGTGTTTGGTTTAGTGTGTAGTGTAGTCGTTTTTTTGTGTTGTGAGTCAAAACAATGAGGAGACGGCTGAATGTGGAGCAGGTAGTGCAGATCTTCATGCCTGAGCCTGGGGCATTGCCTGCATTTAAATGTAAATAGTTGCATATAACTTAAATTTTAAAAACTCACGCACAAAATTTAGCAAACAACAATTTATATTTGCATTATAAGGATTAGGGTTAGGGTTAATAAAAATGGTTCGTTAAACATATTTGTGGTTTTCACAGTAAAAAACTTTTTCCTACTCGGATTTTATGTCTTTTGTGATTTTAGGTCCATTGTGTTAATACAGTATGTCAAAGTGAAATAATAACTGTACAGTCACACATGAGGTTGTGCTAAAAATAATGACACCAAACAAGGCAAGGTAAATAGTTTTTACGGTGAAATATAATGGTAAAATCAAAAGTAGTTAAAAACTGCCAATTATATCCCTGACGTCCCACCTTCAAACACAACCTCATTTGGCCATCCATGAAAAAGCTACTTAACCTCCCACTTTTCTATAGGAATACATGCTTCCTACGAGCAATGTACTAGTTTCTCTAAACCAATTCAACCACTTCGTACTGAACACAAACTAACGTTATAACTGCCAGGTCACTTGAAAGACACTTTTGCTAACCAGTAGCCATAAAGACAGAGCTAAACACAGGAGTTAGCATACAAGCTAACAAGCTAGATTTAGCAACAAGCTACTTAGCTGGACTGCAACATTGTACAGCCATATGTGCTATTGCGAGTATTACTGTAACCACCACCACCATAGCTTTGTGGTTCCAGCAAAACAGCCTCTTGAGTCCTGACAAATCCCACAGCTCCCTCCTGCTCCTTGCTTTTCTTCTTCAGTCTTCTTATTTCTTCTCTTTGACGTGGGCAATGTTGGGGCATGTTTGGGCTTTAAGGCCACCCCCCCCCACACACACACACACACACACTGCCCAGATTCAAACCAACTGCCTTTATCTGACCACTCTGTTGACTCTCGTCTGACCTGTTTGGTAGAAAAGTTGCATTGAAACATACCGCCTCGATGGCTGCCAGTTACACAGTAGCATGTACGTTCTGTGCTTGCGCGAGATCGGGTGGCACTAGTCTCGTGCCAGTAATCCAAAACATGAAAACAGGAAATGACGGAACAGAGTGTATAAAAAAACAAAGCGCACAGCGGCACACACAGAATTTAGCCCCTCCCACACACCGCGCTGATTTGCTAGCACACCGCCAATCAGAATGGTCATACAGCTAGTACACAACCAATCAGAGTATCCAATGGCTCAGACAGCCAACAGCCAATGTTTTCAGACTTCGCAAGTTGAATTGGAGCAGATGCTGTCCACGTGGTCCCAAAAGCTTCCAACGCAGCTGAACACAACGAACAGATTTGTTCCCGAACTCGTCCGAGTCTCCCCAAAAGCTTCAGATGGCCAATGGTTGGCCCGGTGTGTTTCAGGTTTTAAAGTGTCTGACCAGGTGAGAGCAGGCACTACGCCTGTGCGGGGGAGGGGCACTGCCAGCAGCGTATGCACGAGAGTGATTGACACATCTCAGACACTCTCCTTGGCTCTAATTGTGCATTGAGCCAGGAGCGATGGATTCTTGCAAATCAAATTACAGCCACTGGGTGGAGCCACAGATTGCGGATTTTTACACAGCTGACCTGTATCTTATTCTACTGTCAGATCATAATGACAGTTTTAGCAAATATAACACAAAATGGTTACAGACTACAGCTTTAAATGCCTGGCAAGCTCTGGCAAGCTAACTTGCTTTATTAGGATTTACTTGAACGCTGTCTCTTAATGTTCCCTGGATATTTAATAGCAGATTTTTCTGCTGTAATATTTACATTATAGTTTTGATCTCAGAACCTTGTGGGAATGTAAATTGAATATTCTGGGAACGTTACTTGAAAAGTTGCCCCAAATGAACCCTAGATGTTGAAATATCAAGTTTATTCTTGAGTACAACAAATGTTACTGTTTCATTCCCACCATGTTAGTGAAATGTTACTGTAATGATCGAAGAAGCACGTTCTGTGAAAGTAAGACAAAAGTTCCAAGAAGATTGCCTTAATGGTTCCCCCTAATATTCTTTAGTTGACTAGTTTTTCTGATGTAATATCAACAATACTGTTACATTCTATGAACATTCTTCAGCTGAACATTCCATTGAGGGTTTCCTGAAGGTTTCAAATTAATGTTCCCTAGTTGTTTAACGTTTTGTTATTGTTATGATAACAGTAGGTTTGGAGAGGTTAGATTGTAGATGGATTGTTCAAGAAACAATTTTTCAAGTTTTTCTGATGCAATACCGACATTAATGTTATGTTATCAGATCATTCTTGGAAGGATAGTTAAGTTCTTCAAAAAACAATAACTGAATGATTCCCCTTATCATAAAGGATAAAAGTTTTTCTAATAAAAAAAACAACATTATTGTTACATTCATGAACGTTTCTGTGTTACGTTGCCTAGATATCTGACATGTAAAATCATTGTAAATGTTATGTTGGGACGGCTATCTTAATGGCTCCCCGTAACGTTCCATTTTTGTTGAAATGGCAAGCTTTTCTGACATAAAACCATTGGAAATTCTACATTTTCAGGATCTTCTGGGAAGGTTAGATGAATTTTCCAGCAGGGTTACTTGAAGGTCTGCCCTTAACAAACTCTGCATGTTGAAGCAGTCAGGTCTCTCTGACATAATACCAACATTATTGTTACATTCTTTGAACATTATTAGTTTAACATTCCAAAGAAGCTTCCTTGAACTCCAAATAATGTTCCCTGGATTTTAAAATGGCAGTTTTTTCTGACACAAAACCAGCATTTTTGCTATATTCCTAGAATACTCAGGGAGGGATACTTGAACGGTCCAGTAAGGTTACTATCATGACTCTTGATTCTTGTTCTTTGTGTAGTGTTCTTGTGTCTGGTTTTGTCTTGTGGTTTCTTGTATTTGATTTCCATGTCTTTTTATCATGTCTTGTTGTGTCTTATGTTTTGATTGTGTCCTTTAAGTGTCTCTTATGTTCTTCCCTCTGTCTCCCTCTGTCTGTAGTATTGTTCCCTCCATGTTTTTTCCTTTGTGCTCCTCCCCCTCGTTACCTCACCTGGCCTCCTCCCTCCTGTCTCTCCTCCCCTGTTCCTCGTCTTGTCATTAGTGTCTGTGTATTTAGTCTGTGGCTGTGTCCAAATTCAGGGGCACCATCCTTCGGAGTGCGTATTTGAAGTGCAATTACGTCACTAAGCCGTGCGAAGCCTGTCCAAATTCAAAGTGTGCTCCAAATGCTCCCCACAAATGCCTCCTTCTTTTGCCTGTTCCTGGAGGACACACTGCTACTATCCTTCGCGGCTACAAATTGCCCAAGATTCATTGCGCGCCTAAAGAGAATAAATAAATAAATAAATAATGGTGACCTCAAGTGGTGCAGATCTCTCATTTAAATGTAAGTATTGAGAATGTGCTCAGTTTTTAGTCATTTGAGCATCAAATGCCAGATATGTTAAAATCCAAGGGACCTTAAAACCTCAAAATATCAGTTAAAATACGTTGGTAATGCTCAACTTAATGCCTTTTGCTTTCAACCATCAGACGTTCAGAGGTTGACTTGTATCTTATATCTTATCGTGACCATGGAGATGTTATAGACTCGTTTTACTTCATGTACATAAATGGACCAAGATGAACAGATTTAGATCAGGCTGTGATCCGTGAAAAGTCTAGTTAAACGTTGGAATAAAGAGCTGTGTTTATGATCATCATTATGATGATTATATTTGTTTGCTGTATTAGAACTCTTTTGTCTGTTTTACATTTCATTGTGTTTTAGGGAGCAAACAGAGAAGCTTCATCACTGTCCGAGGTCAGAACAACATTTGTTTACAGGGCGAAACATTCCGCCGACTGGACGGGAGTATGGCTATAATATATAATAATAAATAATAAATGATAAATAGCCAATTTGTCAGTCCTGATGTCACTTTTTGTAAATCTTTGCATCCCTGTGTTAATGTGATCTTGTGTTTACCTTTTCTCTTGCTTCGAGGAGGAAGAAGACATGAGGCTGCAGAGAGGATGGAGAGGCACTTCTCTGCTCCAGACAACAATCCTGACATTATTTCGGTTATTTAGTTAATTTATGAGTTATTTTTAAATTATTTGTTCATAATTTTTTATTTTATATAATTCATGAAATAAAATATTGTTTTATTGTAACACATTGTCTATTCCATTCAGTATTTACAGCTTAAGTACAATTTATAACAGCAAACAGCATCAAGTGCTACTTTTCAGGGACAACAAGGGATTTAATGTTTTCTTAACATTTATAACTATTCACAAAATTACAGCATAAATAACTATTTACAGATTATTATTCACTATTAACAAAAACAATTATGATTAAAAACAATATTAAAACAGTTAGAGATGATGGACAGTAACAGGCTGAGCAGGAGTCCCTGCAGTGCTGCTGGGCTGGATGGTGTCAGTGGGACATCATCTGGGTCGGTACTCAGGGTGTTTGGGGGTCCAGTCTCCTCTGTCCACCACATCGTCCGTCAACCGGGTCTGCAGTTCTGACTCCATCCACGGCTGCCAGGTCATTAAGAATGTTTTAAGAAAGAGGCAAGAATTATAATTTCATACTCTAATTATAATAATAATAATCATAATAAATTACAGCAAACAAAACTATCTACCAAACATTCTAAATACAATGCCTTTAAAATCTAAATTAAAACCATATGTGGTGATCAGCAGTTTACGTTAGCATTAACGTAATGTATCGGTATGTTATTGAGCCCATACTGTTAGCTAGCTAATAATGATAATATTGATAAGATTACTGTGGGTTCAATAACAGGTTTACCTCTCCACGGTCCTCTCAGCCCGAGATAAACCACAGCCGCTTCTACTCTTCCTCCACAAGCAGGAGGATTAAAAAGGAAATCAGGAATTCCTGAAGCTCAAACAGATCTGACAGTCAAACTTTACTCTTCTTGTCACTTTCGCGGACCTTACCTCACCAGAAATAGTGAGGTGCGGGTAGGGGCAGAAACATCTGGTGACACAACCAGGAAATGCTGCGAAGGGTAGACCGTCCAATTTCACAACAGGCTGACGAGGCCTGCAGGTCTCTCTGAAGGACCCTGCCTTTGCTGGCGGCGAAGGATGGGTCCTTGAAGGATGCTGCCCCTGAATTTGGACACAGCCTGTGTCTTCCCTGCACTCCTTGTCTGTTCATTGCTTATGTTGCATCTGTGCATGTTCCTGCCTGATGTTCTCCTAGTGCCTCATCTTCTGTTTGGTATGTTTTGGATTTTTGCATTTTGCACTTTGGTTTCAATTTGTACTTTGCCCTTTTTCTTTGCACTTTGTTGAATTGCTGTTTTGTTGCTACTTTGTCTTTGGTCCTCTTTTTGTCTGTTTTTTGTACCTGGTTCAGCTTGAGAATAAAGCTCGCTTTTTGTTTCCCACATATCCTTGTCCCGTGAATAACTGCATTTGGGTCCAACTCTTATCCTTTTAGTTTTTTTTCCCCTTTAACCTCAGCATGACAGTTACCTATACATTTCCCCTTAGTGTTGCCTAATTCAAACAATGGCAAATGTTTCTGACATAAAAAACATACTTGCATACGTTACTACATTTTCGGGATGTTCTGGGAAGGTTGGATGAATGTTTCAGGATTGTAACTTGATAGTTTTCCCTTAATGAATCCTGCATGTTGCAAATGCAAAGGTTTTGTTTTTTTTACGTTCTCAGATCCTTCTGGGAAGGTTATTGGAATGATCCAGGTGAGAAAGTTTAAAGTTTGTACTGATGTAATACCAACATTGTTGATACATTCTATGAACATGCTTTAATTGATAGTTCCATTAAAGGTTACTCAAAGGTTTCAAATTAATGTTCCCTAGATATTAAAACAGCACGTTTTTCTGAAAAAAAAAAAACAGTATTTCACTTGAGCAGTAAAATATTCTCTGTTCACCACTTTGCATGATTGTTGAATTCCCTCTGATATGAACCTTCATCGTTGTTTATTATGCAGCTGTTGGGTTTAAATCTGTTAAGAAATGAGACATGGACACGGAGATTGTCTTTCTAGGCAAAGGGGAAGAGCAGAAGTCAGCACACAAAGTCTGGGCTCCTGAGTTCCAATGAGCTGCTCTCCCCAAGCATCTTTTATTCACCTACAACAGGGCGTAAACGTATATGATTGGCTCTTTGACAGTACATATGAGTCATACAGTTGTTATGCACGATGGAGAAGTACACGTACACACTTTCGGACCTATGGCCTTCAGCATCTATCCTTCACACAAACATTCTTATGATGTCCACCATCAGTTATTCATACAAGATGCCATTCGAAGCCTTGTGGTCCCGCCGGAGGGTGAGTGTGTTTCTTCGCAGTACTTTTCCAGGAGCTCGGTACATTTCCACAAACATATAAAGGAAGACAAGCAGGTTATATCAATGCAATGCAAGAAACTGATAATATAAGCATAATTTTTCCAACACAGCCCATGATATTGATGTCATCATGTTGGTTCTGAAAGCATACTTGTGAGGGTCCAGGCTGGCTGGGATGTTGCCTGTGATGTGCTGGAGAACCAGTTTCTCGAATCACTTGGGGTGGAGTGAGAGCCAGAGTGCATTAGTCATTAGACTAGACACTGCAGACCTTTTAGGTAGAGGTGTGAGATGTTTAAATATAAACATCAGAAAAACATCGGAAATAACATCAGCCAACTGATCTGCACATATTTTTAAGTACATAGCAATGTATATCATCAGGAAGAACAGCCTTATTTAAAGTCATGGTCAAAAGTTTACATACATTTGTGAAGAACATATAATTCATAGAAGTTTTCAATTCCAATGATTACTACAGCTCACATTTTTCTGTGATGGAATGAGTGGTACACATACTATTTTGTAGCAAAAAAACCCCATCAAAGTTTGGTTCTAATTCGGGTCAAAAATGTTTAATTATAATATTTGGTTAAATGTCCCTTAGCCATTTTTGATAGCAATAGATCTCTAGCTGCGTATTTGGAGCAAGGTTTTTTCTTCTTGCATGGCAGCCTTTCAGCTCATGTTAATGCAAAACACACTTGACTGTGCACACTTACCCTTTTCACACGTAGAGGTCGCATCATCGCTGCAGCAGTGGTTTGTCAATGCTTGGCTTCAATTCACCTCCTCTCGTTGTTTGTTCAAACAGAACAAAGCTGCTCCGGTGTAAAGATGCACCAGTGTGTAATTTACACAGAAAGCCGGCCTCCTGTTAATCTGCACATGTACCTTTATTATCATATGGATGCTGTTATAATGTGTTGAGGTACAGATCCTGACCTATCATGCATCCTGGAAAGTGAAATTAAATTTTTGCTTCTAAATTGTTTAATTACATAATTAACATCAGTAAACTGGAGGCTGTCTGGCTCTTGTCACTCGTGTGGAGGGAGGCTGTTTTCCGTGGCAAAGTTCACTGAGGTCTTGATCAGGAGGACTGACCGCCTCGGTGATGTTTTATCAAGACAATAACAACACAATAGTGGAAGGGCACACACATATGAGTTAAAGTTTTTTGCCCGGGGTCAGATGCTGTTTTTCAGGCAGAAATGTGATGAAGAGTCAGCAGGACAGACACTTCTCGTTTGTATATATATGTGTTTTTCTTTTTTTTTCCCCCCCTCATTTAAAGTCCGTTTAAAGCAAAATCAGCCATTTTTTTCTTCTAAACACATTAAACAGGTCGTAAATGTGTTTACTTAAAACATGTAAAAGCCATTCGGCCATGTAGAATTTAATTTTGTTGAACTGTTTTTCAACTTTTCTGTGTTCAGGATTTAATGGGCGGGTCAGAAATCATGCAAATCATGGCCGTGTTTCGCATAAACCCGGCCCTGCTGCGGAAGTGGTATAAATACATTCAGCACATCAGCTTCAGCGGTTCTCCCACTCGCTCTCCAGTCGTGGATAGCATTGCTTACAATAGTTTGCAGCTAGCTAACCAGCCAACCAGTCAGCTAACCAGTCATGTCTCCTCCACATCGCTCATGCATCTTTCCTGGATGCCACAGTGTGCAGGGTGACGGAGCTGTTAGCTTATTTAAGTTTCCTTCGGACGACAACGTAAGGAAACGGTGGATCGATTTTGTCAAGAGGAGCTAACGTTACTGTGGGGAGTTTAACATCACCACCATCACCTCTCTGCAGTGTCCACTTTACCCCTGATAGTTTCAGCAACTATCCCCAGGTAATGTCTGGATTTCTGCAGAGTCCGTTGACGCTGGTCACTGGGACCCTCACAAACCGACCCTCTCCGTCTCCGGCTGGCATCCTCTCCTCCCGCCGACAGCGAGTGCCACCGGCATAATGTGGCCGCCGCAGCAGGAGGGAGAGGGTCGGCTGCGGCGGCGACGGCGGGTCCCACCGGCGGTATGTGGAGGTAGTATCAGGGCCGCATTATTGGTGAGCTGTCCCAGTGTGAACGAATAATCCGGAGGCATGGAGCGAGGGCGTGTCGGTCTGACAGTCTGATAACTGCACAGGTCCTTCACTCAACTAAATACAGAGCAAAGCAATGTTACAGGACCGAACAAACTGTCTCTGGCAACTTATGAGGAAAACAAATACCACAGCTGTATGTGGAGAAGCATCTGTCCTCCTGTCCGTCCTCTGCATGTCCTCCCGCTCAGAAAACAGCGTTTGTCCCCGGCAAAAACTTTAACTCACTGAGTTTTTGTGACGAAAATAAATCATCGCGACCGTCAGCCCT
This sequence comes from Sparus aurata, assembly GCF_900880675.1. Taxonomy (NCBI): domain Eukaryota; kingdom Metazoa; phylum Chordata; class Actinopteri; order Spariformes; family Sparidae; genus Sparus; species Sparus aurata. The sequence goes on along the minus strand of NC_044195.1, from coordinate 575,173 downwards.
CCTGACCGAGACTTCAGGAAACTGTCCCCCAGAAAACAGCCTCCGTAGGCGACGCAGAAGAAGAACACAGTGTTTCCAAATGTCTCTGCACAGTCGCCCTGAACTGTTTCTTCTGGGGTCTCATCACAAAACCTCTTTCTCTTTCTCTCACAGCTGACTTCTTTTTTGAATTGAGGTGGAATCCCCATTTCATTAGCCATCAATGTTGCCTCAGAGAGGAGGGAATCCCATTCATTTCTAAGAGCCTGCATCTCATCTTTGAGTGCATTTCCATTGGCTGCCTCCATCTCCAGAGAAATGTTCCCTGACTGGAGTATCACATTCCTGCAATCAATACACTGCAATACTTTCAACCAAATGGTGAGAAGTACAATGGCATCAAATGACATAAAGTACTTCCTTCAGCTCTAGCATCATTTGACAGACTGCATGTACTGAGTATGGAACTAAGGGCCTCAATGACACTCGCTAAGTGTTTTGCTGGTGGTTTAACGGCATCAATTCTTGCACTCCAGCGAGTGTCAGACAAGCTGTGGAGAGAGCAGCCGGTACTTTCCTTGTATACGGCCCATCGCTCTGGACTGGCACTCACACATTTGTAAAGACGATTGATGAAGCCAAAAAAAGTTGACACTTAATCACTTGATCCTGCAGCAAGATTTAACGTGTGGGCAGCACAAGGTGAAAATGTGGCCAGATTGTTGGTCTTTAGTATTTGGGCTTGTACTCCCTGAACTTTCCCAGACATATTTGCAGCGTTGTCACAGCCTCATCCCCTGCAATCACCAATATCTCTCCCTAGTTTCTTAAGCACATCCTCCATCATCCCTGCTGTTTCACTCCCTGTTTTTTTTTTGTGAAATTGTTTGAATTCAATAAACCTTTCTGTTATCTCCCATTCATTTGCATCCTCATTATAATGGACATATCTAATGAGCAAAACAGACAAATGTCTGGTGTGGCATCACAAATAATGCTGTAATAAATGGCATCCTCTTTTTCTCTCAAAATAGATTGAAGGACTCTTTTCCCACACAGTTCAATGAACTCATTTTGAATGTCTGAGGACAAATAATGAGTAAGTCTGGTTTCTTTGGTTGAGTTCCTCACTTTGTCTCGGTGCTCTTTTAAAAGTGCATCATAGTGGGATACTAGTTCTAGTGTTCCCAAGTAGTTCCCATTGTGGACATCGCCTAACTTTTTTGTTTTACCTCTGAAAGGCAAATTTCTGGATGCCAAGTGCAGCATAACATCAAGTAGTCACTCCAAGAGAGCAATATTTCTTTCTGTTTCAGACTGCATCTGTCTTTGCAGATGGTGGTCTGTCCCTTTTGCAGCCATAATAGAACATTGCAAGTTTTTCCACTTCCAGTAACAATCCCTGTGTGCTCGGTTGTTTTCATGGCTTGGGAATTTGTCATACATGCGGCGCCATTTGACATCACACATCTTGTAACCATGTTCGCTACTCAGAGCACTTTGAAAAGGTCTTTTTACGTCACATGAAAAAAGAATGCATGGAATGCAGAAGAGTGCATTTACACTCTGCCTTTGTATATTTTACGTAATCTGGAAATGGCTTTCCCTCAGAATCTTTGGCCATTTGTTTTTCCTCTGTGGTAGCTCATTTTCTAACAATGCTTGCTCTGTCACTGTCAGTTACTTTTTCTGGACACAACCCTGATCAGCAGACAGCAGATCTTCAGGTTCTGCATGCTGCTTAGTCTCACCAATGTCCGTCAACTCAGCCTCTCTCTGCTCCTGACTCTTCGCTGCTTCTTCCTCATCATCTGTGCTGCTAGTGCTCGCCCTGTTCTCTTCCTTTATTTGAACCCCTCTGGTGTCCTCTCTGGCTGCTGCATCATGGCCTGAAGAGGGACCTGGCTCTGAACTATCTATAATGTGCATAATACAGTCTGTTATAAATCCATACTGATACAGTGATGAATGTAAATTGTCTCACCACATTAACATTGAACTTTAAATGAACTCCATACTAAGTAGCCTCACAATTGTTGCTCATGAAAGAAAAGAAATATCTTAAATTCATTTGAAAGTGAGCCTGGATTTTCCATTTTAAGGTAGCAGTCTTTTCAGCCTAATTCAGCCTGTTGTCTGTTATCACCAAAACTTTAATATGCTAACTAGCTTGGTAGCTGCTAACTAGCTTGGTAGCTGCTCCCCGTATAAATGAACATGTTGAACCTAAAGCCTTTATCTATGGATTGTACTGCTCACCTCCTTCTCCTTCAGCTGGTTTTGGGTTGAGGGCAGGTGTCCTCCTGAGGCTGAATCTGTGCATGTTGAGGGCTCCTCATTAGTTATGAAACTGGTCATTAGCACCAGCAGAATGTCATATTTTATCTTGCATATTAGCCTCGTAGCCTAGTTTATCACACAAGTTCATCTAGTTTTGTGCAGACCTAAATGACATTCATCAGATCTCCCATGGCAATAAAGGTAGAGACTTTAAATAAAATGGCACTGCAGCTAACTGTAAAATGTTCTCTTGATAGGCTAATCCAACCACGTTCATACGAAATCTGTTGGTCTATCATTGGCTAGCATATTGTAAACACCAAGGTCAGTGACTAATACCTTTCTTTGAAAAACTGAGTCACTAGTTGTCTGCCCTTTTTCTCCCTCTCAGCTTTCTGCTGCTTCTCCTTCTGCTTCTCCCTGCTTAGCGACTTCTCATGTGTACACCTGCATGCAGTGGTAGCGCTCACGTTAGAACAGCTCATCATTCTCTGAGCAGACACATTTCACCTGTCCCGCTCTGCCAGAATCAGACTGTACCAAAAAGAGAGAGAGAGAGGGGGGGGGGGGGGTAAATGACAACATGATAAAGAATTCCAGAATAATGTTATAGAAAACAACAACCAAATTCAATTAGCTTATTTTAACAGAGAAATTATACATTTTATTTCAAAAGCCTAAACAGGGCAACATTATTAAAATAATATTATTAGCCCCTCAAAGGGCCCCCTGTCAGTGCCGGGCCCTTGGAATCGTTCTAACCTTTCCCCCCCTGGCAGCGCCCCTGGTAAAATCAAATGACATTTTGAGCAATATTTAGCTCCTTTCCCAGTAAGCTAGCATGACATGTTTGGTATCAGCGGATTCATTTCAATTTCAAGATTTCTATGATGCTTATGGCTTAAATAAATCTTAAAAAACTGAGCCTGTGACGGCCTTCAGAAGACAGTAATGTTAATGCTTGTCGATCCACCATCATTTTCAGAGGATTAAAACCAGCGGTGTAGTGGTCCCTGCATGGAGAAGTGGGTATACTCTCAATTTTTGCCCTTTTTTAACACAGCCAAGAAAAACACCCTGTTTTAGAAATAGTGACATGTGAGACTACTCTATTTAGTTTACCCAAAAATCTGTCAGTAGTATTTGCTCATTGTCACATAATCTCTGCTGCTTGATCTCAGGGAGGAAGGATGACGAAATTAGTAAACCAATACTGGCCCACAGACTAGTGAGAGACAACTATGCATTTAGTGTGAACTATTCCTTATTCCTTAGCTCTCCTTTGTCCTGACTCCTGGACTTCCCTTCCTCATAAACATCCAAAGAACTCAATGTTAATATTCCTGAACATGGCAGTGTTGAAATATTTTATGTAAACTTTATGTAAATCTTTTATCATCTTTTTATTAATTATTTTATATAGATTTTGCTGTTTTAATCTGTTTTAACTAATCTTTCATCCTAGCCTTTATTGTACTTTATATTATTTTATTCCTTTTATTATTTAAGATTTTAATAGTTTTATTGCATTTCATTATCTTCATTTCTATTCTTTTGTAGTTTCTGAGAGCAGTAACAGGGATGAGTTGATGTAGGAGATTTTCTTCATTGAAAAGAAGGTTTTAAGCTCCAACAATTGAAGCTTAATTGGCAAAGTTTCAGGAGCAGGACCACACCTCAACAGCGCCAACTTCCGCATTTCTATAAATAACCACCTGGCCCTCTCCTCTGCTTCGCTCTCGTATTCTGCGCTCTCGCACGCAGAAACGAGATCACGCGACATCGCCTCGCCCGAGCACATCCAAACTTTTGTACGAGCAACATCTCCCCCAACTGTATCCGTCTGCAGCCTGCAAGAGAGGGGCGTAACCTGTAGTGGGCGTAACCTGTAGTTACGTCACTGCTACAGGTTACGCCCACTATGCACGCTTCTTAAAGGGATATGAGCCTAAATAGGTACTACTACAGTTTGACCACGGTCCACCAGCACAAACGTCAATGTCTACGCAATCTTTGCCCTATAATAGATGTATTCTTTCTATTGTTTATTTGTTTTAGTGATAAACGAGTAAAAAGGCACTTAAGACACTGTCAGAGACCAGAATTCATAAGTAAATGGATTAAATGAATAAATATATAAATTTCATTGCTTGTGTGGGTGTGAGTAAGATAGCGAAACATTCATGTGTTAAAAACAACGTGTGAATTAAAATCGTATGTGTTAAGCATGTGTGTGTTCATTTATTTGAACAGTTCCTTATTGCAGAGGGCGACAGCTGATGGTGTGACTGACTTTTTAGCCATTCTTCTTGGCCATTTGTATGGCCAGTCTGCAGCAGCTGTAATGCTGAGTGGAGGGGATGAGTGGAATCCTGATAAATCAGGAAAGCCCTTTTTTTTATTGTCACCTGTATGAGTCCTGGAGTTGAAGTTGTTTTTGTCCAGTGATCTTGTTGGCCAGGGGCCTTATTTAGAAGGCATACGCCACTCTCTTCGCACACCGTGGAGTTTATAAAAAGAGAACTTGACGGAAAAATGTGCGGTCCTCCACGCAAACTCTGACCCATGCGTAGGCACATAACTGGGGTAAGGAGAAACTGCGCCACTGATGGCAGACGAAAGAAACGGGAGAAACTGTGTGAAACTGATACTGATCGTGTAAAATAAATAGTAATATTACCTCTCATATATGAACAGTTTATTTGCAAGAAATGGTTAAAAAAACAACAATTTCTACAATGAATAAACAAACATACTCCCTGGAGTGCACACAGGAAACATATGATTTAGAACAATAGTAATACAACAGTAGGACAAATTACGTTTACACTGATATGAATGCAGTTTAATATATTTATATCCTATATCATATAGACCATTTCGTTTCATCTCCGTTTTCAATGCATAACACATAAAGCACTTTGTATCTGTGTTTTCTTGCTATGTAAATATAAAGACTATAATTATCTTATATTATTAGTCTGAAGGACTGTTAGTCAATCAGGGTAATTCTCACACGTGCCGTGCGCCAGCGTTTGGATGTGATGCGTCGCTTGTGAAAATACAGGTATGGAAACAAATACGAAACAATCATTTAATAAATTCCTTCATGGTGGTGTTTAACTCGGAAAAGACATTTTTTATCTCCCGCAGTTCCCTGGAAACATCATTTATTGCAGTGATGGTGTTTCTCTGCATTTGCAGGACTGCATCTGTAAGGACACAGCCGCTGGAGGGCATGAGGGGCATCGGTGTCCCCCTCCACCTCCGTCACCACGTCACTCAGGAGGGATTCCCCAATGATCCCCACCAGTTTTTCATCCAGCGGGGTGAGCTCCGGTGGCCGTTCCCCCGCCCGTGACACAGACGCTCTGCCTGTGTGATGACAGGCGCTTTTTTTTGTTTCCACTGTTATGTCTGACCACTTTTTTTCACTTCGGCCACACTCTGATGCAACATTATTTACATTGTCTGCCACAGTAGCTTAACATCATGGTGATAGGCCCCGGTGCAAATACTTTTTTTGTGCCCCCCATCCTAGACACAAGCCACACTCGTGATTGCAGGCACGCACACACAGGCTTGGACACACACACAATGCACAAGTGATTTAAATGTTCATAAATCAGCTTTTTATTAGTTCTTTGACTGCCATGACAGAGAGAACATGGTCTGCTGACAAACATCTGCTTGCGAGCATGGTAGTGCCTAGACTTGTGTAAATATAAATGCTTCTCCTGTTAGGAAATACTTGTTAAGTGTTGTGTGATTTGACTTTAACAAAGTGCATCAACAGTTAAATGTCATGTACCTGTACCTGATGAACGGTTGCTTGTACTGGACACTTATAAAGCAGTTAATAACATGGCTCCAAGTTTTATGGAGCCAAATGATGCTGATGGAACTATGAAATGAAACAGACCAATTGCATATACATTACAAAACGATAACAATATCCTGTATAAAATTTAAGTTTATACATATGTATGCACACATACTCACATTTGATACATACTCTACAGTTTGTAAGTGTGCACTGCTCTAGTCTAACACACACTGTGTATTACTCCACCGCAGAAAACAGTCCCCAACAAATGCACCATTTACTACAGTTTTGAGTTAAACAGAAGAGAATGGTTAGAGGCCCCCGTAGGGCTGTGACACATTTCCTTGGAGGGGTTAAAAGAAAAAAAAAAGTCAATCTGTGAAGATATTACACCTTATAGCTGGCTAAGAAATGCCTCAGAGGAGAGGGCTCTTCGCATTCTATCTTTATCGGCTTGTAGCTTCTCTGTTGCCTCCTCTGATAAATGTTTCATCAAGTCAGCTTGCATCATTTCCAATTCACTGTCAAAAAAAGAACAAACATTAAATGAAAGGTTTCAAGTAGATTTTGCAATATTCTTTATGAGAATGGGTATATTTCATTACACATTGAAATATGTCTATCATCAATTCTTTATATATTAATCTTACCATGGTTCATATTGTGGGCCCCTTCTGAACCTGGCCACAGCCTCTGGCACTGTCAATGTGTACTTTTCAACCAGGGTGTAGACTGTCACCTGGACAGGATTATTGACATTTGTTAAATTAGAAAACAGTCACAACTGAATGTAGCCTTTAACTATGTTATGTCTAGTTTGATATCACATCCTTATGACGCTCTTAGAGTGCAATAGGCTATGTAAGATTTGACAAAAGTAAAAAAAGGAATATTCTACAACACAGGTCTGAATGCTCTGAACAATTTTGAGTTTGTCAAGCACCCCACAAGCATTAAAAAATGAGGAAGGTTTTAATATTACACATCTGTATTGTTCCATTTCAAGGTTCTTTCATCTATCATTTATCTATCTATCAAGTGTGAGGTGTGATATGAAAAACCAGTATGTACAATATGAAGCACAGTGCCAATATTAATAAATGTATGTAAACAAAACAATCATGTCATACTTCTGGCAAAAGGACATCAAAAATGAAAGCAACCCAATCTGTCAGCTGTCTCGCCCTTGGCGTTTCCCTTATGACCAAGAACAGGAAGGAGACAACTTGGTCAAGTGGTTCATCCTCAAAATAAAGGGTGGGCCTCTCCTTCCCGTGCTCCCATGCTGACAGAAGATCCCCGGTTATGATAGCTTGAAACTGTATAGGTTTGTGTTTTACTGTAAATTTGAACAACAACCTCAAACAAACTAATCACGGCACAACACAAATGCTTGTGGTCAAGCTCTCCATAATACTAATATTGCACATGAATGTCACAGTTGAGCTGGTGATCCTTATCAAAGTTACCGGTTTAATGTCATTACTAATTTTAAATTGCTGCACTAGACCACGCTAAAAGTAATGTTTTTGAATTAGCGGGTTAATATTACAGCGGAAACACAATTTTCAAGTTATTTCTGGTTATATTACAACAGCCACAATTTCTAGCTTAGATTTATCTACTTGGGTCAACCTTTTAGGATCGTTGAGAATAGAAATACATACATTTACGTTGCATGTCATTTACCAAACGGGCAAGTAAATAAGTTCCCAGTCTGGGATCAGTAAAGTAATTCTACTTAAGTAACCCCCTCTGAACCCCCTCCATCTTGCTAACGTTACCTTGTTTGGTTCAGTTTCCACAGCAACGGGCTAGCCTCGTTCTGTCTGCCCAATAATATTTAATACTGTGGATAAAATATATAGCTTACTTGCTTAGTTCATCGCCCCGGGTAATAATATAACTATGTGCAGCAATTGTATACGTGTGTTACATTAACTAAATAAAATATAAGGACACTTACAGTCTGGATACGATCCGCCTTTTTTCGTTTTTGAGACATCTCTTGTGTATTTCCTTGTTCTGTTCTTGCTTTTGGCGGTCTCATTCTACATGTCGCGTGGTTCAACATGATTTACACAACTACACCCATCCAGTTCCAGCCATCACCGCAGCTAAACTTTGCGGGGGCTCCTGGCACAGGGATGCCAGCGCCCTCTGCTTTCTGTGTCCAGCAACCACAGCAGCTTGCTTCAACCGGGGCTCCTGGCACCGAGATGCCAGCGACCACAGCAGCTTGCTTCAACCGGGGCTCCTGGCACCCAGATGCCAGAGCCCCCTGCTTCCTGTTTCCAGCAACCACAGCAGCTCGCTTCAACCGGGGCTCCTGGCACCGAGATGCCAGCTGCTCTGCTTTCTGTGTCCAGCAACCACAGCAGCTTGCTTCAACTGGGGCTCCTGGCACCGAGATGCCAGCGCCCCCTGCTTCCTGTTTCCAGCAACCACAGCAGCTCGCTTCAACCGGGGCTCCTGGCACCGAGATGCCAGCGCCCTCTGCTTCCTGTGTCCAGCAACCACAGCAGCTCGCTTCAACTGGGGCCCCTGGCACTGAGACGCCAGCGCCCTCTGCTTCCTGTGTCCAGCAACCACAGCAGCTTGCTTCAACCGGGGCTCCTGGCACCGAGATGCCAGCGCCCCCTGCTTCCTGTTTCCAGCAACCACAGCAGCTCGCTTCAACTGGGGCTCCTGGCACCGAGATGCCAGCGCCCTCTGCTTCCTGTGTCCAGCAACCACAGCAGCTCGCTTCAACTGGGGCCCCTGGCACTGAGACGCCAGCGCCCTCTGCTTCCTGTGTCCAGCAACCACAGCAGCTTGCTTCAACCGGGGCTCCTGGCACCGAGATGCCAGCGCCCTCTGCTTCCTGTTTCCAGCAACCACAGCAGCTCGCTTCAACCGCTCCGGTCTGTATATTAAAAATTACTGTCCATTCTTGCACTACATCATGTAAATATGTATATACGTTGATTTGATTCCATTTTCTTTCCCTTTTTAATTATAGTGTCTATTCTATTATCTATTTTGCTATTGCTCTGTTCTCGTAATATTCTGCTGCTGCGACAAACACATTTCCCCGTCTGCAGGACATTAAAGGATTCTGATTCTGATTCTGATCCTGGCACCGAGATGCCATAGCCCTCTGCTTTCTGTTTCCAGCAACCACAGCAGCTCGCTTCAACCGGGGCTCCTGGCACCGAGATGCCAGCGCCCCCTGCTTCCCGTTTCAAGCAACCAACGCAGCTTGATCAACCGGGGCTCCCGGCACCGAGATGCCAGCACCCTCTGCTTCCCGTTTCAAGCAACCACAGCTGCTCTACATTATGCCCACACTACACGTTACGCCCACTACAGGTTACGCCCCTCTCTGCAGGCTGCAGACAGACCCCTCTCGCAACATCAGGCTCTACTCACCTCATCATGGACTTCGTATCACTATCCCCGTCGGACAATCTTTCAGACGAGATGAGGATCACCATTCATCTGAAGCCGACTACTTTCCCGTCACCTCCGTACCCGAGACCCCAATTCCAGTGGCCCAACAGCCGCCTAGGACGTGAGCGGGTCTAAAGAGCACCAACCAGGATTATCATCATCAGCTACAGCAACCTACAACCTCAAGGGCAAACGCCACAGTGCCCACCGCCATCCAGTTCCAGCCATCACCGCAGCTAAACTTTGCGGGGGCTCCTGGCACAGGGATGCCAGCGCCCTCTGCTTTCTGTGTCCAGCAACCACAGCAGCTTGCTTCAACCGGGGCTCCTGGCACCGAGATGCCAGCGCCCCCTGCTTCCTGTTTCCAGCAACCACAGCAGCTCGCTTCAACCGGGGCTCCTGGCACCGAGATGCCAGCGCCCTCTGCTTCCTGTGTCCAGCAACCACAGCAGCTCGCTTCAACTGGGGCCCCTGGCACTGAGACGCCAGCGCCCTCTGCTTCCTGTGTCCAGCAACCACAGCAGCTTGCTTCAACCGGGGCTCCTGGCACCGAGATGCCAGCGCCCCCTGCTTCCTGTTTCCAGCAACCACAGCAGCTCGCTTCAACTGGGGCTCCTGGCACCGAGATGCCAGCGCCCTCTGCTTCCTGTGTCCAGCAACCACAGCAGCTCGCTTCAACTGGGGCCCCTGGCACTGAGACGCCAGCGCCCTCTGCTTCCTGTGTCCAGCAACCACAGCAGCTTGCTTCAACCGGGGCTCCTGGCACCGAGATGCCAGCGCCCTCTGCTTCCTGTTTCCAGCAACCACAGCAGCTCGCTTCAACCGCTCCGGTCTGTATATTAAAAATTACTGTCCATTCTTGCACTACATCATGTAAATATGTATATACGTTGATTTGATTCCATTTTCTTTCCCTTTTTAATTATAGTGTCTATTCTATTATCTATTTTGCTATTGCTCTGTTCTCGTAATATTCTGCTGCTGCGACAAACACATTTCCCCGTCTGCAGGACATTAAAGGATTCTGATTCTGATTCTGATCCTGGCACCGAGATGCCATAGCCCTCTGCTTTCTGTTTCCAGCAACCACAGCAGCTCGCTTCAACCGGGGCTCCTGGCACCGAGATGCCAGCGCCCCCTGCTTCCCGTTTCAAGCAACCACAGCAGCTTGATCAACCGGGGCTCCCGGCACCGAGATGCCAGCACCCTCTGCTTCCCGTTTCAAGCAACCACAGCAGCTCACTTCAACTGGGGCTCCTGGCAGCGAGATGCCAGCACCCCCTGCTTCCTGTTTCAAGCAACCACAGCTGCTCGCTTCAACTGGGGCTCCTGGCACCGAGATGCCAGCGCCCTCTGGCGCCTATTTCCAGTAACCACAGCAGATTGCTTCAACCAGGGCTCCTGGCACCGGGATGCCAGCGCCCTCTGCTTCCTGTTTCCATCAACAACAGCACCTCGCTTCAACCAAGTCTCCTGGCACCAAGATGCCAGTGCCCTCTGCCGTCTAATTCCAGCAACCACAGCACCTCGCTTCAACTCACCCTATGCCGGGATGCAGGGAGCTTCCATCTCCCAGCTCCATCAGTCCCAGCAGCTCATGTCAGCTGGGGTCGTCAGCACCGGGATGCCGGCACCCGTTCTTCCCCCTCAGCAGGCAACCACTAATTTCACTTTATACACAGCTACCCACACTGAGCCGCACAAAAAACCAAACGAGAGCTTCAGCCTTCTCTCGCCTGTCGTCGGCAGCTCCACCAGCACCCATGCCTCTAGAACAGATGTCATCTACCCCTTCAGTCATCTTCCCGTAATCAACGGCGTATATAAGAAAGGCAGGCCCGTCATGCACCAAGGAGGTCGTTCGATTTGCAACGGCTTCAACAGTACCGGATGCACCGTGTCCCAGTGCCGCTTCCTCCACGTTTACTCCTTCTGCAGCGGGGGCCACGCCCACCCCGAATGCCTGTACAACCTACCTCGCCAAAGCTAGTTTCTCATAAAGGACTTGAAGAAGGTCTTCACCCCGGACTCCCACACAATCATCTATCTCTTTTGAAATCAAAAATCTTCAGTCGACCATAACCAAGCCAGATTCAGTTGACCGCACGCTCGCTAAGGAAGTTAAGGAAGGTCCAGGAACAGACGAGTGCTCTTAAAGTCCTCCCTATTCACCCCGACTTCTGCCGTTTCTTCAGCATCCACTGGTGTGGTATATATTACTTCGCCGTTAGGCTCACCTTTGGTCGCAAAGCAGCCTAAACTCTTCGACACCCCACCTGAAGCCCTCAGCTGGATCCAGTCTAACAATTTCCCCCCACCTCATCGCCACCCGCTTCCGGCCTGATTACCCTGACTTCAGTCTTCTCCAACCTCGGGGTCCCATCGTCGCAGAGAAAACAGAGGGCCCCTCCACATTCCTCGAGTTTCTCGGAATCATTCTTGATACTAACAAGTTTTAGACTTCATTCCCGGTCGGAAAGCTCAGCCGAACCTTCTTCTGCGCCCCGCACCGCACCAAACGTCAACTTCTGTCCCTTCCGTCCCATCACTCTTGACCTCCATCTCCCTGGATAGCTCGAGCCTTGCTGAAATCCGTTCGTGACTCAACCCTCTCACCAATTGGAACAGAATCACTTTCTTTCACGATGACCAACCGACTAACCCACATGACATCCATCTGTACATCGATGCTGCTCCTTAGGCCGGTTTTGGGGGGTTTCTACAAAGGAAGATGGCTAATGAATGCCAGAAGTTCAGAAGCTTGGCACCTCACGCAGATACCTTCCCTACGCCAGTCGGGCGTCGACATTCAACTCGTAAATCCTGCGCTTATACCCCTGATAAGCGACTCCCAGAGCTCCACCATCAACAGCCTATCACCCTCGAACCCTCTCTTCCTACTGGACAGCTTGGAAAGCTTCCATTACTTTCACGACCAATACAACACAACCTTTCCATCATCCGATCTCATCACCACGACTTCTTTCAGTACTTACGCCCATTCCTCATGACAAATCACGTATCACCAAGCTTACCTTAGCGGTATCAGCTTCTTTCCAAGACAATAACCAGCTGTTCGTTAACAGTTCGTTAAGCCCTCTTCCTCTTAATGCCGACTTGCTGTTAATCTGCCTCCACACAATCCGTTCCGGGTACGGCACTCCTCAAGTCGCCCAAACCCTGGAAGCCATGTTCTTGCTTGCCTTTTGGTTTCCTCAGATGCTCCGAATTCACCTCCTCAACCATTCACTTAGACTCAAGCCGTCATGCTTGCATTTCTGACTTGTCTCGCTTTTCAGACGACACTATGGTGTTCCACTTAAAGCAAACCAAAACCAATCAATTTGGTCCGCCTACACCCGTCTTCTTCTTCAAGGTCCAATCACCACTGAATCCCTTCGAAACCCTCGCAAATTTCTTGCAATTCCGTAAATCTCACAACAATAACAGATTCTCTCTTCATCTCCGAATCCGGCCAAGTGGCTACTCGATTCTGGTTCCACCATCACTTTCGCCACGTGCTCTCATTGTCTGGTATTTTGCCCGACAACTACTCCGGGCACTCCTTCAGAATCGGAGCTGCCACTTCAGCCTCCCGTAATGGCTTCCCAGAACACTTCATACGTCTCATAGGCCGCTGGTCCTCCCAAACGTACCACCGTTACATCCGTTCAGATCTCAAAGATCTCAGATCCACTCAATCTCTTCTCAAGTAACTGGAGGTCGCTGCCCGGCAGCAGCGGCGGATTCTCTACAAGAATCCCCACAACACACTCGAAGAACTCAAAAGAACCAAGATCTTCGACACTTCGTCTTCCTTTGTCACTAATAAATCCTTAAACGCATCTTGTTGACGGTGTGGTCCTTGCTAGTGAAATAGCTTTATGTTACGTAAATGAACACCTACATGGCAGTAATACAAGAATATGAATGTACTACTATAAACCTGAATTAGTGCATTTATGGATTGAAAGCTAGATTTCTGTTTCCCTCCTGTCACATAACTCCACTTACATGACAACTTGACCTGAAAAAGAAGTCAGTCTTCTGCTACCTCTTCCTTTTCGGCATTCCTAACAAAAATAATGATGATAATGTTGAATAATCTCAAAATCAGTGGATGTCTCTAGAAAACTGTCAGTTATCATTAACTTTACCTGGCTAGCATTAACTTTGTTTGCCACCTGGCTTGCTTAATATAAGCTGACATGCTTCAACACAAGACAGTTATTTACAGACAGAATTCTGCATTATTAACTGGTTAAATAACCGTTTTGTCTCTGCTCTGTTTGCTGTCTGTGGCAGTGAGTGACGGCAGCTCCGTGTAAGCATGTCAGTAACCCCATTCACACTGGAGAAGACGCATAAAAGCCGTAGCCGCGGTTTGCCAATTCTCCGCTGTTTAATTTCCCAAGCGGCCGGGACTAGTGGGTTTGGTCAAATGGCTGTGATTGGCTTGATGGCTGTCAATCAATCTAACTTGACTAATAGATTTTCACGTATGGGGGAGCTACTCAGCTTACTGAGGCGCACTCCATTTCGGTATGCTGTTACATTGCGAGGGTGGGCAAAAGGTTTAATACCTTAGGAAAAAGTGTGTGTGTGTGTGTGTGTGTGTGTGTGTGTGGGGGGGGGGGGGGGTGATGCAACACCCCCAAGGGTGTGACGCCACTGGGTGCGCATCAGGGGGGATTTAGAAGTGGGTATACGCAATGCTGACTGAAAAATAAGTGGGTATACACCATATACCTGCATATACCCTGGACTACACCACTGGTTAAAACAGAGTTATGAAATAAAAATAGCCTATAATACATATTTATCTCAGAATGATTTTCATGTATTAAAAACAGTTCTGAAATAAAAAGAGCAAATGTAGCCTATGTGTAATATAGTTCAAATTCAGCTATCACTACAATAGAGTGTTTGGTCAGTAGTTTGGGACTCTCACCTTCCTGCTTTGCAGTAGGAACAGAGGAGAACATTTCTGGTGCATGCAAACTGTGTGAGTCAATACAACTCTCAGTACAATCAGAGAAATGTTTATATTTTCTGGAAACCAGAAGATTTAATCACAGCGACCATATAGCCTCGTATATGTATTTTTCCATCCCAAATCCAAAGCCACCACGTGTGAGTCTGCAGTTGTGCAGATAAATTGGAGCTGCATGCAGGACTACAAGGGAGACAGTGAGCAGTAACCAAGTAACTGTCATGTTGTTCTTTTCACAAATATAGGAATTATAGTATCATTAACTGCATAGTTTTATATAAAACAGCATCACATTTTTTTGCCACTACAAGGGCCCAATTACATTTCTTTTCATGGGGCCCAAAATCCCTGGTGGCGCCCCTGAACACGAGCATTGAAAACATTCCACCTTAACTGTCCTCCAAGTTACGTCGCATTCTGAGATCGATACTTCTTGGCTGCCATGATGGCGGCTAGCGGAACAAGCATCTGCTAAGGTGAGTTGCTCAATGCTCGAGTTCATGTGTAGAGATCCTGTTGATGCTACGAGTAAAGTTACATGTTGTGTCGAGCCATCTTGGTGTTTTAAAAATAGCGATTTTGATGCTATCGCTAATTTGCCCCTAGCACTCCCATTTAAAATGGGTTTGACCCGAAAACAAAAATACGGTAAATCCACTTTCATCGTAATTATAATTTTACACGAAGGTTTGACTGGTATACATTCACAAAAAAAGCCTAGGTTGCATTTTGGTGAGAGTTTCACTTTAACATGAAATACTAACTGATCCTGTCAGACAGTCAGGCGAGAGAGAGAGTTAGTGTTAGTGTTGGCAGCATTAAAGTTGCTAGTGCTGGTTAACTAATATTAGGGCAGTGCATTATGCTCGGCGCATACTGTAGAGACCAGGGACAGACTGGCCATTGGGCAATGTGGGCAAATGCCACTGCGGCCGCAAGCGGCCGCATCACAAATAAATAGATAAATAATTAAATGAATAAAGCGGAGCGGCTGCATCAATAGGCGGCCGCGGCCGCAAATGAATAAATAGGCTAAATAAATAAATAAATAAAGCGGAGCGGCTGCGTCAAAAGGCGGCCGCAAATCAATAAATGAATAAATAAAAATAATAAAAAATAAAGCGGAGTTGAAGGCGGCCACAAAAAAGAGGGAAAAAAGCAAACAAACAAACAAAACGGCCTGTCAACTCTGACAAATAATAGGCCTACTTAACTAAATAATAACAATGACATTTTTTGTCACTAAATAAAACAACGATCTAATCACCATTTATATGCCACATACGAGTCTCTATATCACAGTCATGGTTACCTTCTACAGTTACAAACTTTTATATCACTCTGCATTGTTTTGTAGCGAAATGTCTTATTCAGATGTTCAAAAACGTGCATGGTTTGAAATAAAACAAATCTACCTGCATTTTTTTGTTAGTTGTTTGCAAAAGTTAAAATGAAGCAATGCCTTCTGGGAATTTCAGGACTGAATCGAGTGGACCATCTGAGTATGGAGTAATAAATAAATACATAAATAAATGCTGAAATAAATAAATAAATGTATTAATAAATAAATGAATAAATAAATAAATGCTGAAATAAATGTATAAATAAATAAATAAAAGTATAAATAAAAGAATAAATGCTTTTTATTTATTTCTACATTTCTGTTCACCTACATTTATTTATTTCTGTATTTCTGTTCACCTACATTTATTTATTTCTGTATTTCTGTTCACCTACATTTATTTATTTCTGTATTTCTGTGTCCATATGTAAATGAGGAGGTAGGAGATCCTAACCTCAGTCAAGAGCATGATTGGTTACAGGAGTGTGCTCGATGAGGGTCTACTACTTCTGCCTTAGTAGTGGCGCTGATTCCTGTACACTGTACAGGAATGTTGCTGGCTACCAGCAAGCCTGCCCCACTAACTGTTAGCTGCAGTTGTTGACATTTGTTGATGTAGCTCTGGTTTAGTTATGAATTTGACTGGCGTTCATTTTAACTTGCGAGGGTCCCAGGTGTGCTGGTGGTGTGGTTTGAGAATCCTGTCTGGAGAGAGAGGGGTCCTCAGCCATGTCCACTAACCAGGAAAAACATTCTGCTCATCGCTCCAAGTCATGTATATGTGTATTCTAGACGAGCGCTACAGAGCACAAATCGTCCAAAAGTGCATGTTGTCGGTTTCATATCTTTGTTGTGAATGTCTGTACTCTCAAATAACTCATGAGTGGAACAGGCTGAGGCATTTGTTCATGCCGAGCGGCTCGAGAGCGGAGTGGAGACCCCTTTTAGCTCTTATGTTAGCTGTTAGCTCCTCGCTTTAGCGCAGCGTCCAGGTTACCTTGTGACACCGGTTACCATCGGGTATTTTTCATTCCGCACTGTTCAACTGGTCACTTAAAGCCATCGTTCCGAGCCGCATACATCGTTATTAAGCTTAAGCTAAGTCAGTGTGAAAACTGTACACTGTCATACAGTCTGCCAGTCAAACAGTCTGCAGAGTACGTTGACTTCCAGCCCGAGCTCAGCGTGAGGTCAATCAGCTGTGGCAAATCGTGAGACGTCCAGATCAACCTGTGATACAAACACCAGTAGCGACAATGGTTCATAGGAAAGCCCAGACATGTATCTCACTCTCGATGGTAACATGTGTCAACAGTTAACCTGGACGCTACGCTCCTAGCGCTACAGCGAGCAGCTAAAAGCTAACTGCTAACAGCGGTGTTCACGCCGCTCTTGAGCCGCTCGGCGTGAACAAATACTTAATACTGTTCCACACATGAGTTGTTTGAGAGTACAGAGATTCACGACAAAGATACGAGACCGACAACATGCACTTTTGGATGATTTGTGCTCTGTAGCGCTCGTCTAGCAGTGGTTTGCAAGTCGCAGCCCCGGCATCTCCGTGTGGATAGAAGTGTTCAAGCCACGTCAAAACGAATACACATATACATGACAGACTGTTTGACCAGCAGGCTGTATGACAGTGTACAGTTTTCACACTGACTTAGCTTCAGCTTAATAACGATGTATGCGGCTCGGAACGATGGCTTTAAGTGACCATTTGAACAGTGCGGAATGAAAAATAACCGATGGTAACCCGTGTCACAAGGTAACCTGGACGCTGCGTTACAGCGAGCAGCTAACAGCTAGCATAAGAGCTAAAAGGGGTCTCCACTCCGCTCTCGAGCCGCTCGGCGTGAACAAATGCCTCAGCCTGTTCCACACATGAGTTATTTGAGAGTACAGACATTCACGACAAAGATATGAGACCGACAACATGCACTTTTGGACGATTTGTGCTCTGTAGCGCTCGTCTAGAATACACATGACTTGGAGCGATGAGCAGAATGTTTTTCCTGGTTAGCGGACATGGCTGAGGACCCCTCTCTCTCAAGAGAGAAATAAATAAATGTAGGTTAACAGAAATACAGAAATACAGAAATAAATTAAAGCTGCAAGCAGCGTTGAACGGGCCCTCGCAGTCCACGCGTGTCGGGGCCTGCTGCTGTCGATGCATGCTGCCGTCGGGGCTTGCTGCCGTCGGGGCTTGCTCAAGCAACACCTTCCGCTGAGGAAGTCGTTGCTTTATAATTCGGTGGCCTGCTATTGTCGGTGTGAATAATGTACGCTGAAGTCAGAAAAATTGTGCGAACTGCTGCATAATTCCCCGGACAAAGACTGAGTCGATGGTCTGAAATTTTTTTTCCTCCGGTGAGGGAGGAGGGAGGAGCGAGACAACCGCATAAGTGATGATGATTGGCTCCCTAACATTGAGTGAGAGTTCTTAAGCCAATCAGTGGCAATGTTCTGTTTACACACAAGCCACACACGCACACAGCAGCCTCACACACTCAAACTAGCAGAGGGGAACTGCAGCTATGGCGAGTCCGGAGGGAAAGTTGATGTTTTCAAAATGGAAGTACAGACACTGTTTTAATCTCATTTGTCCACGTCCATTGTAAGCAACTCTGATCTAATGAAGCATCTCTAAAAGGCACACGCTTCTACAGAACTAACACTGGACAAAACTCTGTTGCTGACGCTGTTGATGATGATAGCAGGCCAGGTGTGGCTAACGTGTGCTTTAAAAACTGAATACATGCCCAATAGTTTGAGGTCTTCTGACTCTTTAAAAGTTAGAATGGTGTGTCTAGCTCAAAGTATGAGGGATAAGGAGAGGTTGAAGGTCGATGAGTTTTGAAGAGGACTTGAAGATTTCCCCATTTACTTTCCATTCAAAATGATTAGACTGCGACCAGAGCGCCATCTAAGGGCCGATTTGCACCAAATTTTACACAGACCATCAATAGGCGATACCACACAATTATGAACATTTATGTGATGATCGGATAGTATTTTGTAAAAATATGCAAGATTGACTGTTTTCAACACAATATGCAGGAATTTGTCATGTTATATTTCAGGCGTTTTAAGGCCTATCAAAATTCTTTTGATAACTTTTTGTGAGGAGAGTCCACAGATGCTTCACGCAAAGTTTGGTGCAAATCACTCAAATCACCTAGGAGGAGTTCGAAAAAGTACGTTTTTCATTTGTCGCGATTTTGCAAATGGAAAGTTAGCGCGAAAGTGGGCGTGGCCTACACCAAACAATTCAGCTGAATGCAGGGAACACGTAGGGATGAGGTTTTATAATATGCAACATATTAAGTGGGAGTTATGAGCCAAAAACGCTTTTGCATTGAAAATAGCGCCACCTGGTGGTCATTTTCGGTGAGTGAGTCACAGGGGCCATTCTATAGCACCGCTCTGAATTTCATTTCCATAAGTGTTATGGTGTGGGCACAGGGCCAATTATACAATTAAAGTGACGCCAGAGCGCCACCTAGTGGCGGATCGGTAAACCCATCGTCAGATGTCCTCAGGAGGGCACTGACAATAAATGTACCAAGTTTCGTCTTATTCCGATGAACCGTTGTGGAGATATAAAATACATCAATTTAAAGAGCGCCACCTTGTGGTCATCGCCTAAGATTTTGCACAGGGCCTCAGGGGCTCATGGGGAAGTAGTATCCTGAGTTTCATGTCATTTGATCAGACTACTGTGGAAATATCCAACACTTCCTGTTTTGAGCCAAATCTGCAGGAATTTGTTATTTAATAACTTCAAAATTATTTATTTTAATTAGAATCCTTTAATAACTTTTTGTCAGGAGGGTCCAGAGATGCTGTGTGCCAAGTTTCGTGCAAATCGGTGAAATCACCTGGGAGGAGTTCGAAAAAGTAGGTTTTCGACATTTTGCGACGTAGCGAAAAAAAACGGTAGGCGGAAATGGGCGTGGCCTATACCACGAGATTCAGCACAATTCACTGAACGCGTGGATGTATGGTTTTTGAATGTGCGACAAAGTATATGGGAGTTATTAGCCAAAACGCGCTTCCCTTAAAAACAGCGCCACCTAGTGGTGGATATTCAGGACGACAATAGATTATAAAATTTTTCGCCAGGTCTGACTTATATTCCAAGTTTGGTGAGTTTTGGGGTATGTTCAGGCAGTGAAAAATGCGATCATTTTCGACAAAGGAAAAAAAAAAGAAGAAGAATTAAAGCTGCAAGCAGCGTTGAACGGGCCCTCGCAGTCCACGCGCGTCGGGGCGTGCTGCCGTCGATGCATGCTGCCGTCGGGGCTTGCTGCCGTCGATGCATGCTGCCGTCGGGGCTTGCTGCCGTCGGGGCATGCTCGAGCAACACCTTCCGCTGAGGAAGTCGTTGCTTCATAATTCGATGGACTGCTATTGCCGGTCTGAAATGATGTACGCTGAAGTCAGAAAAACTGTGTGAACTACTGCATGGTTGTCCGGACAAAGACTGAGTCGGTGCCAGGTCAGAGAAGAACTGATTAACTGATGGGATGTGAGATGTCACCTGCTGCATGATGAAATCTGAAGAAGAGGATGAAATTGCAGCTCAAGGGGGGGTTTCACGAGTACAGTGTTCGACCCTATAGACGGCTAAACAGCATGATAGCTTTATATACTGACTGTTAACCACAGTACATATTTCGACCTTTAAACTGTAATGAGCATGGTCACAATCCCAAGAAACAGACTGAGTTGAAAAATCGGCAGTAAAAACGAAATATTCATCATTAAGTCCTCACAATCCAAATGTAGCTGCAGTGCAAGCAAAGTGCAGCTAACTACTACTGAGACACAGGCTATGTGTAAACTGCAATAGTGATCAAATTATCCATAACTACAAGCAGAAACCACTTACATTTCCTTAAGAATGTACACATCATTAGGGAAACACACAGAAAGTCCATGCAGCTCCACACGGTCTGCTCACTGACTGGTCTGCTGCATTTTAGTGTGACTGAGCATGTCCTGACTCTTTGCACCAGTAGAGGGAGCTGTTGGACCTTTACCTGTAGAGCTTTCTTACAGTTTCTGTGACTGAGCATGTCCTGACTCTTTGCACCAGTAGAGGGAGCTGTTGGACCTTTACCTGTAGAGCTATCTTACAGTTTCTGTGGCTGCACATATGCTGGAGCACTAGCAGAGGCAAAGAAGGAAATGTCCACACAAGAAGAAATGGGAAAACGCCTCCCAAACTCCATTATTACTATAAAGATATGTATTATGATTATATCTATATATCACATAAAATGTCAAAACAAATCTCCAAACATTTATCATTAGTAATATTATCTTTTTAACACTTACAGATCAAGTAAAATGAATACTGTTACAAACATTGTATTGACATGTAGTGGTCAGATGAAAACAACAGCACTGCACATTAAACTTCCAATGTTATATGGTTCTTACGGTTTCATGAAACTGAAAAGAATACAGGAGAAAAGGTGGGTTGTTTTGCTCCGCTGCCTTAGAAGCAGAACAATGTTGACAATTAGTAGTAACATATTAAACCTGTGAAGAAACTGTTCAGGTGTTTTCAGTTGTACTTTTTATACATACATTTAGCACTTTTCTTCTTGAAAGATGCAAATTTCTCAGTGACTTTGTGGTTTAAGTTGTGGATGTCTTTGATACGTTTCTTCTCCATACAGAGCATGGCAACTGCATTAAGAAGATATTATCTTCCTGAGGAAGGTCTTGATTCTCTTCAGTGTTGAGAAGCACCGCTCAGATTCAGCTGTAGTCATAGAGGTTGTGATGAGGATGTTTAGCAGAGCCACAGTCTCTGAAAAGGTTTCCTGACGATTGCACTCTGTGACCAGCTGGTACAGAGCCACAGCTCCACTACGGTTTTTGAACTCATCATTGCTGTAGATGTGAGACAGTTCAGTTTTCAGCTTGTTCTTGTTAAGCAGTGGGTAAGCCTCCATGGTGGAACTGACTTTTGTACTGTTTGAATTTGTCTCCCTGCAGCAGTGTCACAAACCACAAACAGCCAAAAGTGTAAGTCCTACATCTGAAATAAGACCATCAGCTGAAAGCCAACAAGATTTCCTACATTTCCCTGTATATATTGTCTATGTGAAGTAAAAGACGTGGGATCCAAATCAAGCTGAAGAGAACTTTTTCTCCAGTTCTTCCATCTGCTCTCCACTGTAGCTATGATGTCACGCACTCTAGCTCACCCAATACACACCCATTATAAAATCCGAAGACGGCCTAAAAATCCTTAAAACTAAACCTGTGATGATTTGAAAACCGTAAAAGATTTTCAAAAACTGATTACATGCCCAATAGTTGGAGGGCTTCTGACTCTTTTAAAGTTGGAATGGAGTGGCCAGCTCAAAGTATGAGGGACAAGAAAAGGATGAAGGTCAATGAGTTTTGAAGAGGACTTGAAGATCCCATTGACACTGATTAGACTGCGACCAGAGCGCCATCTATTGGCCGATTTGCACCAAATTTTACACAAAGCCTCATCATGCCATACCACACAAAGAAGAGTATCTATGTGATAATCAGACAGTATTTTGTAAAGATATGCAAGATTGTCTGTTTTCAACACAATATGCAGGAATTTGTCATTTTATATTTCGGGCAGTTTATGTACTATCAAAATTCTTTTGATAACTTTTTGTCAGGAGGGTCTACAGATGCTACATACAAAGTTTGGTGCAAATTGGTCAAATCGTCTAGGAGGAGTTCGAAAAAGTAGGTTTTTCATTGTTAGCAAATTTGCGAACGGAAAGTTACTGTAAAAGTGGGCGTGGCCTACATCAAACAATTCAGCTAAATTCAGGGAATACATAAATATGAGGATTAATAATGTGCAACATATTAGGTGGGAGTTATGAGCCAAAAACGCTTTTGAATTGAAAATAGCGCCACCTGGTGGTCATTTTCGGTGAGTGAGTCACAGGGGCCATTCTATAGCACCTCTATGAATTTCATTTCCATAAGTGTTATGGTGTGGGCACAGGGCCAATTATGCAATTAAAGTGACGCCAGAGCGCCACCTAGTGGTGGATCGGTAAACCCTTTGTCAGATGTCCTCAGGAGGGCACTGACAATAAATGTACCAAGTTTCGTTTTATTCCGATGCACCGTTGTGGAGATATAAAATACATCAATTTAAAGAGCGCCACCTTGTGGTCATCGCCTGAAATTTTGCACAGGGCCTCAGGGGCTCATGGGGAAGTAGTATCCTGAGTTTCATGTCATTAGACCACACCAATGTGGAGATATGCAACACTTCCTGTTTGTAACCAAATCTGCAGGAAGTTGTTATTTAATAACTTGAGTATTGTGTGGTCTATCAAAATTCCTTTAATAACTTTTTGTCAGGATGGTCCACAGATGCTGTGTGCCAAGTTTCGTGCAAATCGGTGAAATCGCCTGGGAGGAGTTCGAAAAAGTAGGTTTTCGACATTTTGCTATGTAGCGAAAAAAAACGGTAGGCGGAAATGGGCGTGGCCTATACCACGAGATTCAGCACAATCCACTGAACGCGTCGATGTAAGGTTTTTGAATGTGCGACAAAGTTTATGGGAGTTATTAGCCAAAACGCGCTTTCCTTAATAACAGCGCCACCTAGTGGTGGAAATTCAGGACGACAATAGATTATAAAATTTTTCGCCAGGTGTGACTTATATTCCAAGTTTGGTGAGTTTTGGGGTATGTTCAGGCAGTGAAAAATGCGATCATTTTGTGAGAATAAAAATAATAATAATAAT
This sequence comes from Sparus aurata, assembly GCF_900880675.1. Classification (NCBI taxonomy): domain Eukaryota; kingdom Metazoa; phylum Chordata; class Actinopteri; order Spariformes; family Sparidae; genus Sparus; species Sparus aurata. The sequence goes on along the minus strand of NC_044195.1, from coordinate 551,549 downwards.
AAAAATCATTTGAAAAACAATAGGGTCCTTGCAGGTTCCCTGCTCGGGCCCTAATTAAAGCTGCAAGCAGCGTTGAACGGGCCCTCGCAGTCCACGCGCGTCGGGGCCTGCTGCTGTCGATGCATGCTGCCGTCGGGGCTTGCTCAAGCAACACCTTCCGCTGAGGAAGTCGTTGCTTTATAATTCGGTGGCCTGCTATTGTCGGTGTGAATAATGTACGCTGAAGTCAGAAAAATTGTGCGAACTGCTGCATAATTCCCCGGACAAAGACTGAGTCGATGGTCTGAAATTTTTTTTCCTCCGGTGAGGGAGGAGGGAGGAGCGAGACAACCGCATAAGTGATGATGATTGGCTCCCTAACATTGAGTGAGAGTTCTTAAGCCAATCAGTGGCAATGTTCTGTTTACACACAAGCCACACACGCACACAGCAGCCTCACACACTCAAACTAGCAGAGGGGAACTGCGGCCATGGCGAGTCCGGAGGGAAAGTTGATGTTTTCAAAATGGAAGTACAGACACTGTTTTAATCTCATTTGTCCACGTCCATTGTAAGCAACTCTGATCTAATGAAGCATCTCTAAAAGGCACACGCTTCTACAAAACTAACACTGGACAAAACTCTGTTGCTGACACTGTTGATGATGATAGCAGGCCAGGTGTGGCTAACGTGTGCTTTAAAAACTGAATACATGCCCAATAGTTTGAGGTCTTCTGACTCTTTAAAAGTTAGAATGGTGTGTCTAGCTCAAAGTATGAGGGATAAGGAGAGGTTGAAGGTCGATGAGTTTTGAAGAGGACTTGAAGATTTCCCCATTTACTTTCCATTCAAAATGATTAGACTGCGACCAGAGCGCCATCTAAGGGCCGATTTGCACCAAATTTTACACAGACCATCAATAGGCGATACCACACAATTATGAACATTTATGTGATGATCGGATAGTATTTTGTAAAAATATGCAAGATTGACTGTTTTCAACACAATATGCAGGAATTTGTCATGTTATATTTCAGGCGTTTTAAGGCCTATCAAAATTCTTTTGATAACTTTTTGTCAGGAGGGTCTACAGATGCTACATGCAAAGTTTGGTGCAAATTGGTCAAATTCTCTAGGAGGAGTTCGAAAAAGTACGTTTTTCTTTTGTCGCGATTTTGCAAACGGAAAGTTACTGCAAAAGTGGGCGTGGCCTACACCAAACAATTCAGCTGAATGCAGGGAACACGTAGGGATGAGGTTTTATAATATGCAACATATTAAGTGGGAGTTATGAGCCAAAAACGCTTTTGCATTGAAAATAGCGCCACCTGGTGGTCATTTTCGGTGAGTGAGTCACAGGGGCCATTCTATAGCACCTCTATGAATTTCATTTCCATAAGTGTTATGGTGTGGGCACAGGGCCAATTATACAATTAAAGTGACGCCAGAGCGCCACCTAGTGGTGGATCGGCAAACGCTTTGTCAGATGTCCTCAGGAGGGCACTGACAATAAATGTACCAAGTTTCGTCTTATTCCGATGCACCGTTGTGGAGATATAAAATACATCAATTTAAAGAGTGCCACCTTGTGGTCATCACCTAAAATTTTGCACAGGGCCTCAGGGGCTCATGGGGAAGTAGTATCCTGAGTTTCATGTCATTTGATAAGACTACTGTGGAAATATCCAACACTTCCTGTTTTGAGCCAAATCTGCAGGATTTTGTTATTTAATAACTTCAAAATTATTTATTTTAATTAGAATCCTTTAATAACTTTTTGTCAGGAGGGTCCAGAGATGCTGTGTGCTAAGTTTCGTGCAAATCGGTGAAATCGCCTGGGAGGAGTTCGAAAAAGTAGGTTTTCGACATTTTGCGACGTAGCGAAAAAAAACGGTAGGCGGAAATGGGCGTGGCCTATACCACGAGATTCAGCCCAATTCACTGAACGCGTCGATGTAAGGTTTTTGAGTGTGCGACTAAGTATATGGGAGTTATTAGCCAAAACGTGCTTTCCCTAATAACAGCGCCACCTAGTGGTAGAAATTCAGGACGACAATAGATTATAAAATTTTTCGCCAGGTGTGACTTATATTCCAAGTTTGGTGAGTTTTGGGGTATGTTCAGGCAGTGAAATATGCGATCATTTTGTGCTAAGGAAAAAAAAAATAAGAATAATCATTACGATTACAATAGGGACCTCGCAGGTTCCCTGCTCGGGCCCTAATTAAAGCTGCAAGCAGCGTTGAACGGGCCCTCGCAGTCCACGCTGCTGCATGAATCCCCGGACAAAGATTGAGTCGATGCTCCGCCTCTGGAGCTGGCTGAAGAGAATGTGCACACTTGGCATGATGCAATGAAATAGTTTCAGGAACATCAGGAACATGTCTGTGAAGTAAAAGATGTGGGATCCAAATAAAGCTGAAGAGAACTTTTTCTACAGTTCTTCCAGCTGCTCTCCACTGTAGCTATGATGTCACGCATTCTATTTCAAGCAACACCAGTGTTGGGAATAACGGCATTAGAATAAACGGCGTTACTCACAGCGTAACTTTTTTTCAGTAACAGGTAATCTCACCAATATTACTATTTCCATCGTTACAATGCCGTCACCGTTACGGACTATTAAATGTGGCGCGTGACAAACTGAAGCTGATCACTGAAGCTGTTGTCATCCATCTCTGCTCTCAGCCACCGGAGCTGCAGAGCTGTATTGTTTTTCCTCCGGTGAGGGAGGAGGGAGGAGCGAGACAACCGCATAAGTAGTGATGATTGGCTCCCTAACGTTGAGTGAGAGTTCTTAAGCCAATCAGTGGCAATGTTCGGTTTACACACAAGCCACACACGCACACAGCAGCCTCACACACTCAAACTAGCAGAAGGGAACTGTGGCAATGGCGAGTCCGGAGGGAAAGTAAATGTTTGCAAATTGGAAGTACAGACACTGCTTTAATCTCCTTTGTCCATGTCCGTTGTAAGCAACTCTGATCTAATGAGGCCTCTCTCAATGGCACACGCTTTTACAAAACTAACACTGGACAAAACTCTGTTGCTGACGCTGTTGATGATGATAGCAGGCCATTTTCTAAATACATATGTAGATGCCAAGTAGCTAAAATGACTGCTGAGCTCAAAAGGGGGAAGAAATAAAAGTAGCGCAATAGCTAATTTCCTGGTAACTAATTACTTGTATAGTGGACTAATTCTGTTACTAACTCAGTTACTTTTTGGGAGAAGTAACTAGTAACTATAACTAATTACTTTTTTAAAGTAACATGCCCAACACTGCGCAATACACACCCATTATAAAATGAGAAGACGGCCTAAAAATCTTTAAAACTAAAACTGTGATGATTTGAAAACTGTAAAAGATTTTCAAAAACTGATTACATGCCCAATAGTTTGAGGTCTTCTGACTCTTTAAAAGTTGGAATGGAGTGTCTAGCTCAAAGTATGAGGGACAAGAAAAGGATGAAGGTCAATGAGTTTTGAAGAGGACTTGAAGATCCCATTGACACTGATTAGACTGCGAGCAGAGCGCCATCTATTGGCCGATTTGCACCAAATTTTACACAAACCCTCATCATGCCATACCACACAATGAAGAGTATTTATGTGATAATCAGACAGTATTTTGTAAAGATATGCAAGATTGTCTGTTTTCAACACAATATGCAGGAATTTGTCATTTTATATTTTGGGCAGTTTATGGACTATCAAAATTCTTTTGATAACTGTTTGTCAGGAGGGTCTACAGATGCTACATGCAAAGTTTGGTGCAAATTGGTCAAATTCTCTAGGAGGAGTTCGAAAAAGTAGGTTTTTCATTTGTCGCGATTTTGCGAATGGAAAGTTACTGCAAAAGTGGGCGTGGCCTACACCAAACAATTCAGCTGAATTCAGGGAATACATAGATATGAAGATTAATAATGTGCAACATATTAAGTGGGAGTTATGAGTGAAAAAGGCTTTTGCGTTGAAAATAGCGCCACCTGCTGGTCATTTTTGGTGTGTGAGTCACAGGGGCCATTCTATAGCACCTCTATGAATTTCATTTCCATAAGTGTTATGGTGTGGGCACAGGGCCAATTATGCAATTAAAGTGACGCCAGAGCGCCACCTAGTGGTGGATCGGTAAACCCTTTGTCAGATGTCCTCAGGAGGGCACTGACAATAAATGTACCAAGTTTCGTCTTATTCCGATGCACCGTTGTGGAGATATAAAATACATCAATTTAAAGAGCGCCACCTTGTGGTCATCGCCTAAAACTTTGCAGAGGGACTCAGGGGCTCATGGGGAAGTAGTATCCTGAGTTTCATGTCATTTGATCTGACTACTGTGGAAATATCCAACACTTCCTGTTTTGAGCCAAATCTGCAGGAATTTGTTATTTAATAACTTCATAATTATTTATTTTAATTAGAATCCTTTAATAACTTTTTGTCAGGAGGGTCCACAGATGCTATGTGCCAAGTTTCGTGCAAATCGGTGAAATCCCCTGGGAGGAGTTCGAAAAAGTAGGTTTTCGACATTTTGCGACGTAGCAAAAAAAAACGGTAGGCGGAAATGGGCGTGGCCTATACCACGAGATTCAGCTCAATCCACTGAACGCGTGGATGTAAGGTTTTTGAATGTTCGACAAAGTATATGGGAGTTATTAGCCAAAACGCGCTTTCCTTAATAATAGCGCCACCTAGTGGTGGAAATTCAGGACGACAATAGATTATAAAATTTTTCGCCAGGTGTGACTTATATTCCAAGTTTGGTGAGTTTTGGGGTATGTTCAGGCAGTGAAAAATGCGATCCTTTTGTGAGAAGAAAAATAATAATAATCATTTGAAAAACAATAGGGTCCTTGCAGGTTCCCTGCTCGGGCCCTAATAAATGTAGGTGAACAGAAATGTAGAAATAAATAAAAAGCATTTATTCTTTTATTTATACTTTTATTTATTTATTTATACATTTATTTCAGCATTTATTTATTTATTCATTTATTTATGCATTTATTTATGTATTTATTTATCTATTTATTTATGCATTTATTTATGTATTTATTTATGTATTTATTTATGCATTTATGCATTTATGCATTTATTTATTTATTTATACTTATGTCAGGTTTGGTCCTCCATACCTGAGTGTGGCTGTTGGAAGTTGGAGGTTGGAAGTTGGAAGTTGACTGAGATTAATCTAGCAATAAAATGAATCGAGGTATCAAGCGACACAAGGTGGGAGCGGAGAAAAATAGAGAAATCTCAGAGAGCACTGTTGGTTGACGGTGAAAAATGCTGCAAACCGACTGATATGAACACTAGCGCTAATACTGCCAGGACAGTGAGGAATATGAGCAAGAGGAGGATGAAGAGGTAGACATGGATGACTGCGTGACGGTAAGACACGTTTGTATTATGGAGCGGCTGGCTCTGATGATTTATTGATGTGTTTTATGTATTGGTGTGTAGTTGTTTATAGCTTGGGAATTTACATTTACTATCACCGGGGCTATCAAAAGTGGCTGTTCTTTACGTGTGTCAAAAATTGCGCGTGCGCGTGCGCACCCCCCTTCCGTGGGCCGCTGGTGGGTGAAAATGCCAGGGCAGTTTTTTTCTCAGTCCGTCACTGGTAGAGACTCATGATGCTGACAAACGATGGGTACCATGTGATCCCAATGATATTATACTTTTGGCTGGCCCACCTTGTAAGAAGTGGGTACCAATTGTCAGAATTATTACACAGAGATAAACCAAAAAAAAATTGGGACCCAGAAAAGAGAAACTTTTATTCTTTTAACACACTTCAATGTAATGGTATTATAGTTTATAGAAATACATTACAGGAACATATACTTCACTAATGAAGAGAACATTTTTCAACTTTACTTTAATTCTACTTTTGTAAGTAACAGAAACAAGCATGTCATCATCAAACATATTTCCCCATTTCATCTCCATTATTTATTTACATGGCATTTGTATACATTATGTGACAATCCAGGTTTTGAGACTTTGAGGAAGATCCTCTGCATTTGAGCTCTCATGAACATAGCTCTCACAAACAAGTGTCAAACAAATCAAGAGTCCAAATAAAGCAATGCCCCAACATCCCTCTTTTTTTCCAGTCAGGACACAGAAGTCGTCTAGGTCATCCTCGGACTCTGCACCAAGCCTCCATAACTGCTGGCCTCAGTGTCTGTGTTCTGTTGAGTGAAATAAAACAGGGCCCATGAGTAATGAATACTGTACAATTTTTAAAAGAGAAAGTGCAGCATAATGCTGGAGGCAGTTGTTAGAGGTCAACTGAAATACTCTACTTTCGTACACACTCGCAGCCTTGTTAGCACACGCATTGCAATTTTTAATGTACATCATCCACGAGTCTTGCACATGGATACGGTATGGTAGTGAATACTTGACATCAGGCCAGGAAAACTAAACACTTGATTTAATTGTTGAACCGTTGTCTCAAGATATATATATATAACCATTTCTCAAGCACTCACAAGGTCTAAACCAAACAGTGAAAGTTGTAGAATAGAATAGAATAGAATAGAATAGAATAGAAAAGAAAAGAAAAGAATCACTTTATTGATCCCAGACTGGGAAATTATTTATTATAATTATTATAATTATTAATTATTATGCTTTCTTGAAAACTCTCAAGAATAGAACTCTTAACATATTGGCCCAACGTTAACATATTTACCAACCCACCCAACTTCCCTCTCAGAAAAAAAACACCATTAAAACACCTTTGTTCCTTATCCACATACTGTGCTAAAATAGCCATTACATTTAACTAAATCATTCGAATTCAACATAACCCTTGTGACAATGAGCCACCTTACTGAGCATCACAACTGCAGCTGGGTCGTATCTCCCCTGATGGTGCTGCTGAGAGAGAAGCTAGTTGTATACAAAAAACATGAAAAAATAACACCTCCAGGTTTTGGTTGCATACCATCCCCAACACTTATTAAGATAACGTTTTCCTTTCAAAAAGCCTTAAATTGAATTTCTCATTTGAGGTAATGTTAAAGTGCACTATCTGTATGAACTGTATACTTAAATACACATTAAATTTACAAGTTAAATTTAAATACACCTTAATGAAGCATATTAATAGTGCATTATAAAAGACTTGAAGTAAACTAACTGACCACTATAAGTATTTACATTTTGCATGCCTGTTTAAAAGTAAAAGAATAATACTACAATGTACACCTTAAGAAAGCACACTAAATGGATGTTTGCAACTTAGTATAGTTTTTTAAACTACGCTATTAACAATGTAGTTACAAGTAAGTGAGTAAGAAGTACACTGAAATATCACTTACAGTATTGCAGGTTGTACAGTATAATTTTAAGTATACTTTTACTAAGTAACATTTAAATATATTACATTATATTAAGCAGTATACTAAATTTATTTTCCGATAAAGTTAAGAATCTTTCCAGCCAGGAAAAGAAAGAGTAATTGACAATTGCACCACATATTCTGGAAAAAGGACTACACATACAGACAAAACCCTCAGCAATACCATAAACAGAGAGAGACTATACAAGAGGTGTGGCTTTGTCTCCTGAAGGAGACATGGTTTCAAATGTGCTTTGTAAGGTCAGGAGGCCAAGCATAAGCTCAACCAAAGCCTTCCCCTGTCTTTTCCACCCACAACCCCCTTCTCTCTTTATTTTCTCTGGCAGTGTGCCTTCTGTCCTGTGTTCAGTGCAGGCTGTGAGGCCTGTTCCAGTAACTTATCCCCTGGGTTATGCTGTGCCAGTAGAGTGAGGACTGAGGAGACCATATGGTGCTGGGATATGGTTCAACAGAACTAATTGGCTAGGAGAAATCAAAAGTCAAGGAAGTTTCTGAGATTACAGATAATAATTGAAGCTGATGACTTAGAAATATTTTATTTGCATTGTCCAATGTGTCAACCTAGTATTCAACCCTTAGTCATTCACTGACTCACAATATATTTCCGTACTGACAGGACAAGCAACAAGGTGCCCTGCCTACTCAAAAAATGTTGACTAACTTGATACAAAACAGTTAGGTGTGAGGTGGGAACTGATTACATAAGCCTGTGATGTTTATCATGCACTGTATTTTACATGATTATTTGTATATGAACTCTAGGTTTCTCAATTATGTTTCAAATATTTCCACGAGTGGACTTTTTAAGGTGCAGTGCATATAATGGACTTTGTAAGGTTTATGTGGCAGGACTTGTATCCCCATCTGTTGGACAAAATAATATCTCTGTTGTTAGTCATTCCATAGTTCAAAATTCAAAATATTCCCTTTTGTGTGGGCACACCAAATATTTTAACTGTGTAAGTTAAAGGTGCAATGTGTGGTATTGAGTAAGACAAATGAGATATGAGCCTTCATTTCCAACATGAGCTTGTTTCAAAGTTTGCAAAAAATTTCCACTCAATGCATTGTCTCCAGAGGTATAGAGCAATGAGCCTGAGAGGCATCAGGGATGACTGCTGTGGATGCACTGTCCCTCACCTTGGAAATGTTGGTTGGGTTTTGGAATCCTTAATCTTACCTCCCATGGGACAGTAGGCCTGTAAATAAAGCTTACACAGCAAAATGTATATAAAGTTTATTCAATCTTAGCATACTGAAGTATTCTTGTAGCCAGCCTAATCATCAGTACACTTGAAGTATGTTATGATTTGTCAACTTAAAGTTTGATATTAAATTGAGGAAAATAATGTGTATTCTTATGTAGTGTATTTTTATGTGCTTAAGTAGAAGTACTTCAAGTATACCTTGCACACTTTAAGTGAAAATGTATTATTGAAAACTGAACTGCTTAAACATCCTCCAAGGTTCAAAACTCACACTCAAAATTCCTAATGGCTTTGGAAATACAGCTATCATTAGATGGAGACATTACGAGGACAGCATATGCCACGCCACATTGAAATTTGTCCAAAAGGAGCATGTATTGACTGCATTAATAAACATGCTTTTCAGAAAGTCAATATTTCTGTATTATAAATCCTTTTTTTGAGTGGCCTGATATAATATATTAATATTTTGAGATACTGGATTTTAGATATTCATGAGCAGTAAGCCATAATGATCGACTTGATGATGATTTCACTTGAAGTGTAATGAATCATCATTTTCATAATAATATTTTTAATGCATATATATGTACACACATATATACACATATATATATATATACACACAGATATATACATACACTATATTGCCAAAAGTATTCGCTCACCTGCCTAGACTCACATATGAATTTAAGTGACATCCCATTCTTAATCCATAGGGTTTGATATGACGTCGGTCCACCCTTTGCAGCTATAACAGCTTCAACTCTTCTGGGAAGGCTTTCCACAAGGTTTAGGAGTGTGTTTATGGAGTGTGTTTATGCACTTCTGGAAGAATGGTCAAAAACCATTGTCGGCACCAGAGCCAATCACTGCAGAGCTCAAGCCCACGACATACCTGAAGAAACAAGCGGATTTATACCTGCAGCGGTGCGAGCTGGACCGGGATTTTGCCGGCGGTTCGGTCCCGTTCTGTTCTGTTCTGTTCTGTGCATCTAAACTGACTGTTGTGGATTAATGAGATTAAACGAGTCCGGACCGAGTATGTAGGGTCTGAGGAGATCCGGTCACGCGCGGACAACAAAGTGGAATCGTAATCTGTGGATGTTCGTGTGTGGCTAGCCGGCTAGCTGCTAGCCGCTAGCTACACAGCCCACATCCCGAGGCGACGGACTGGACGCATCGGCACGTCCAAAACCGGACCTAGGGTAAATAATGTCCGCTACGCTTTTTCGCGAACATTGCCGTCACGTTTGTTTTGTGTCTGGTACAGGAAGAAATGGTAAAAACGGGCTTTTGTCATGAAAGTGTCCAAGCAGCAAGTTTGGTTGTTGAGGAACAGGAAGTTATGGGAGGGACCTAGGCGGATGATTGACAGGCCGAACGACATTCAGTGTATCCACCTGTTTCCTCGGAAGCCTATGGGGGCTGCCATGACCGATAACTACTTCTGCCGCAATTGTCTGTTTCCGGTTGCCTTGCAACTGCATGACTGACCGGTGCCGCTAAGCTAGCCCTAAACAACTAGCGTTAGGTCATAAGTGCTAAATTGTTTTTAAAATGAGCTCAGGTACAACATGTGCCGTTGTTGGTTGCCACAACAATTCATGAAAATTGAAGTTTTTTTCAGAAATGTCTCCTGTAGTACATCAACAACTTAGACAAACTTGTCCGTGCCCTGCGCCCTACATGCCATGCTGAGGAAGGAGGAACGGAGACTAGCGCGGCTCGCGGCTTTGACACTAGAATAAATATATGGGTTTATGAATATCTTCCGCTGCTGCATGACTGCATGTCTTCCCTAACCCGGCAATGTCCGAGCAGCCGCCTGTCTCCACGACTTCACTTTCCTTCAGCATTATCCACGCTGTATGTTTAGCTTGATTGACACTCTGGCTGGGCGCTACTGCTGCCTTCAGAAATATAAACTTGCTGTGTTTCTTCAACAGTACTTTCCCTATTGTGTTACTGTGCAGGTAGTTGTATGCTTCTGTGCTTTTGTAACTGCGTAATTCTCCGCCGTCAACACCTTCAGAAAATATAAGATATAATATAAAAGATAAGATAAGATAAGATATAAGACGCTAGCTACATGTCGATGTAGCTAACGTCGGGCTAATGCTTCATGTCATCTGCCCACTCCGTGAGAACTGACAGGTGAGGCACTGCGAGAACTGTCCTCACGACTTATTAAAACATCTGTACTGTGTATACACCTCCGATTTTTATCCATTCTGTCGCCTTCTTTGTGTTAAAAGACGGTGTTTAGAGCGAGCATGACAACTACATTAGCGTAAACACCGAGGTCAGCCAGTTCAACTTGAAGAGCATAACTGAATACCGCTATGAACCATGGGTAAACTCACGAAGTCAGGAATAAGGTGGATAGACAGCGATATTGAGAGTTTAGAGATTTGTGACATTTAGCGTGTTTGGAGTGTGTAGTTAGTGTGTTATGTAGTGTTTGGTGTAGTGGAGTCGGTTTTTTGTTTAATGAGTCAGAACAATGAGGAGATGCTGAATGTGGAGCAGGCAGTGCAGCTCTTAAGGAGCTCAGGCAGACCTGACTGAGCATTGCCTGCATTTAAATGTAAATAGTTACATATAACTTTGTAAATTTTTTAAATGTATGCACAAATTTAGCAAACAACAATTTATATTTGCATTATAAGTAAAAAAAAAAATGGTTTGTTAAACATATTTGTGGTTTTCACAGTAAAAAAAACTAACTTTTTCTACTCGGATTTTATGTTTTTTTTGTGATTTTAGGTCCATTGTGTTAATACAGTATATCAAAATGAAAAAAGAACTGTACAGTCACACATGTGAGGTTGTGCTGAAAATAATGACACCAAGTAAATAGTTTTTAAGGTGAAATATAATGGCAAAATCAAAAATAGTCAAAAACAGCCAATTATACCCTGGAATATCGGATTTCACAAAAACCTAAATATCCCTGACGCCCCACCTTCAAACACAGTCTCATTTGGCCATCCATGAAAAAGCGAATTAACCTCCCACTTTTTTATAGGAATACATTTTTCTTACGGGCACTGCACTAGCAATAATAATTATAATAAATTACAACTAACAAAACTATCTACCAAACACTTTAAATACAATGCCTTTAAAATCTAAATAAAACATGGAGATCAGCAGTTTATATGTCAGCATTAACGTAATGTATCGGTATGTTAATGACCCAGCCTACCTTGCAACTGACTACCTAGACAAAATTTCAATAAAACACACATTTCTGTATAATCCAAATAAATTACAATAACTCCATACTTACCAGGTTCAACAGAAGGTCCCTCTGTGTTAGAGCCTTGTCTACCGCCCCACCCTTCTCTTCCTCCACATGCCACCTACAACTGTTGTACTGCTATCAAATGAAATTCATATCTTGTGGCGTTGAAGGTGTTGAAGGACTGTTTCTTAGCGCAAATTTGTTTGTAATCACACTTAATATAACAGTCTGTCCAGACAAACGTGCAAATGGAAAGAGTGGATAGGGGGAGGGTATAGAGGATGGTATGGAATAGGGGTGTGAACAGTGCCATAGAGAGAAAGAGTTGTGACACTCTGTGATGTCGCCACCTTTTCCATATCATTCATCTGATGATAGATGTCTCATGATTTTCATTTGAGCACAACTGGCCTGTATTATTGATTCCCGTGATTTGGCTTATAAATTCTGATTCAGCCATTAGCTTACCTTCGTGGTAGCACTAAGAGGTCTGCTGTGGTCCGTTCAGCATTCGCCTAGCAGCTAGCTCACTTCTTCTGATGAAAGTGGCCACCCCCAGGACCACACCATGGAACATGATCATGTTAAGACTAAGAATATTACTAGAATATTTAAGATTAAGCCATACACATATTATCAAAACTATTACAGAATAAAAACTAATTTACGCTTGTATGTTTGGGTCTATAGGTAAGTGCAGAGCTATTAAGATCTTTTTCTCTATGGCTCTGGGGTAGTGCACAGAGTAAGAGTAACGTTAGCTGTAACTCAACCCAAGTTAAGCAATTAACTATTATAACAAAACACTTGTAACTCCTGTTACAGTTATTGAGACATCAGTGTAAGGATGGCTGATACAAATGAAGGTTTTCAAAGAAAGTACTTTTTATTAAACAGTGACAGACAACAAGAATGTGTTTGTGTGTGTGAACAAGAAAAACAAAAACCAGGGGCAGGTGATCCATGACACCGCAACCATAAAGAACCAAATGAAAAAAAAAAATCAGAAGAAGGACCAAATTAGCAGCCAATTCGCAGACCATTAGCAGCAGCCACCGCAACCATCGTCAGCCGCCGTCACCATCAGCAGCCGCCGCTGTGACCTTCAGCAGCAGCCGCCGTGACTGCCACCATCGTCAGCCACCATGACCAACAGCAGCAGCCGCTTAAAATAAAGCGCAGTAGCCTACAAGGGAAGAGAGTAACAATGTTAAATTGAACACGGAACAGTACAAAAAATTAAGTGCAGCCAACAACACGTCACATAATGAAAAGATAGTATGTCCCAGAATTCAATGAAATATTAAATTAAATATTTATCACAAACGCCCCCTTATTTCTACTAGTGCTAGCAGCTAGAATGGCTGGCATGGTCAGGTTCAGCAGATAAAAAGCCAAAATAAATGAAACCCCTTGATAATACATGTAAATCCTGCTTGTTAGTTACCAAACATCATTAATATAAAAGTTGCTAGCGATTCATTACCGGGACTCTTACGATCTATTTCTACCTCACTCAGACCGTCACCATGGTCTTCACCTTGAATGATACCATCATCTCCCTATCCTCGAGACCATATAACAACAAAGTCATGTGACTGACCTTAAGGAGTCTTGACTCGCTGCCTACAAAAGCATCCAGGTGAGCACGCCTCTCCCTTTTTGCCTCACTCGTGTCATCCGAGACCGCAGGTAAGTAGCGTTTTTTGGACTACACAATTAACAATCTGTCACTGCGGTGCAGGTGCCTTGCGCCCCTGAGGATTGTATGTGGATTGTTTCCTTTGCGCATTTGATGTACTGTAAACATGACCTCTCTCTTTGTTTCAGGTGGTTGTCATTACCTGCAGCTTGTGGTAAGTGGTTTCATTTTCACAGCCTTTTTCTCCTCTATAGGTGTGTTTTTGGGTTATTTTCTGTTGTACATAAACTCAAAGGTGCAATAGCAGAAATTTTTGTTTGCCCTAAATCCCTGTTCACAGTAGGCGGGCTGTTTTTCGTTTCCGGTTGTGTAGGCAGCCGGTTTTTTGGTTTCCCTTTGTAGGGCCCTATGATTTCCGCAATCACGGAATCGCGGACGGAATCGCGGAATTGGCCAATTAAAATGGAATCTAGTTTTTAACGCGGAATATCGCGGAATTTGCCATAATTTCACTGACATGCTGTTTTCGTGTGGAAGAGGAACGTATGTCTATTGATAAATGCACGGTGGGAAGCAAATCTTGGTGGCACAACAAGTTGTCGCCGCCCCCCTCCCCACAGACTGAGCTCCCCCGTCAAAACAATGTAAGCCTGGCGAAGCGGCTGCCCACAGCTCCTTCTTCGTCGGCGAAAAAACTCCGAAACTTGACATTAACCCCTCAGTACAGAGCCGAGCAGTTCCCGAACGACTTGTATGTGTCATGTGAACAGTTGTTTTTGCAAAGAAGCAGACCTGAGAAATCAAAATTGAAGGTGTAATGCGAGAGAGTTAGCCACCTGTCCGATTCATATTATCAGCATTTCACCAGAGTGACTGTTAACTGCTGCTAACAGTAGCTGCTGTTAGCTAGCTAGCCCCGTTAGCCACAGCCTTCTTAGCTGACTCTGCCTGGGCTGGGAGCTCAGAGGACAGGGGGAGGGCTGGTGTTTTCACTGCTAGCTGGTTAGTATGTTATTGACATAATGTCACGAGTATAATTTCTCATTTAGCTGGTTATCTTTGCTAATTTTTAAAAATATTTGCAACTTAAATTTTCAGAACAATTTTGGTATGCGAACATTTTCTGGATCTGCCTGAGAGCTGACCAGGTTTTTATTCAATGAAACCCAAATGAAACCCATAAAAACACAAAATATACTACTGTATGAAGACATGATTAAGTCAAAATGTTTTTGATGCACTTAACTGCACTGTACGGTACAGTATTGAGGAAATATGTTTGTCACCTCAATTAATTTAAGGTAATTTCTATTTAATTTATGTACATTTTAGTCATTTACATTAAAAACACACTGTTTTTGCTAGTATAATAAGAGTAAAAGGTAAAAAAACGGAATTCCCAAAAATTAAAACGGAAAAAACGGAATTTGGGAAAAAATAAAACGGAATTTGGGAAAAAATAAAACGGATTTCATAGGGCCCTACCTTTGAGCAGCTATTCGGTGTTATGGATCCCCTTGATGGCCATCGTGAGTGCTCCTCCTGTTTGGGCATGGCCCATGTGTTGGAGGATGTCGCCAACCCCTGTGCAGCAGCAGTTGAGCTGCCCAGGGAGGAACGGGCTGGCAGAGCCAGGCGACTGGAACTATCTGTACGTGCGGGGGCGGTGCAGCCTGACCCTTCCCAGTTTAGTGGGGGGGTGCATGTTTCTAAGACACGCTCCCGGAAGCGTAAAGGGAGGAAGTGAGGGAGCCCTCCCCTGATGAGTTGCCCTCTGTTCAGGGGGATGGAGATGCTATCCCGGACGTTATCTCCCTGTATGCACGGGGCTCGCCTTTTGGGAGCGGTGAACAGTCTGACACTGCTGGGTCAGACGAGCAGCTCAGGTCCTCCGCAGTTGAGGGGATGTCCACCCTCAGTCCTGCTGGTGGGGGCGGGTCTTCTGCCGTCGACATAATTTCCAAGAAAGATTGTGGGACTCAACATCCCAGTTGTGGCACCTGCTCCAAAGGATGGTGTTCGGGTTGGTATTTCTCAGTCTCGGCACCCCATCTGTTCCTGTGGCGGCAGATTATTTGCAGATGCTCAGGAAATCGTGGAATGCCCCAAGTGGTGCACCGCAGTTCAATGCTGGATGCCAGAGGCTGATGAAGGTCTTGTATGCTTCTGACACCGGCATGGGGGACATGCCCCAGGTGGAGAGGGAGATGGTGGCCCTTACATCTCTGGGCCCAGAACAGGTGACCGCTAATCCCCGCTGTCCTGTAAAGGAATGCGAGAAGACTATAGATACTGATAAATACATACAAGATGTATATCTTATCCATGTAACTGCAATAAGGTAACAAGTATTTGGTTGTATTTGTCTGTTAGAAACATCAATAAAAAAAATAAAATAAAAAAAAAGGAATGCGAGAAGACTGACCGCCTGGTGTGTCGCTCTTACAATGCTGCCACTCGGGCTTCCCGCTCTGGCAATGCGCTTGCCATCTTGTTGGCGGCCCTCAGGAGGACAGCTAACCCAGAGGATCAGGACACTATGAGCCTGATAGACTCTGCTGTTGTCACTCATTCCCAACTTACGAGGGATGTGGGTGTGGTTATGTCATCTGCCATGATGTCCAGGAGGCAGATTTGGTTGGCACAGACATCCCTTCCAGAGAACATTAGGAAGGAGCTCACAAACATGCAAATTGTGCCTGCACGCGTTTTTCACCCTGACTCTCAGGGTGTGTTGGACAAAGCCGAACAGTCTCGCCGCACTAGAAACTGTTTCAGCGCACCTTTAGCAGACCCACGGCTCCCAGGTATTCTTCTAAGGGTCCCCAGCATTCACACCCCCCTCCGGTGCTCGCCAGGAGCCGTGGCGGCAGCATGCTGGTTTCTCGGCCTCTGGTGGTACACAACCGCCGTCACGCCGCCAGCAGCGGTTTCAGCCCCATCCTCCCTGTAAGGAGGCGTCCCAGACACTAGCGGCACCAGGTTTTTGGATTGTGGGTGGGCCTCCAGAAAACTGGATGGGCCAGTTAAAATAAGCCAAAAAAATGGGCTCCCCTTCATCTCCATTTCAGCACTTTTCTGCGGTACTGACGACAGAGCAGACTGTATCTGCTGAGGAAGCTCAGGTCCTTTGGGGTGCAGGGGGCACTCCTGACCTCTTTCTATGACTCTGTGGTGGCATCAAACATTTTCTATGGAGTAGTCTGCTGGAGCAGCAGCATCTCAGCAGCAGACAGGAGGAGACTTGATAAACTTATCAAGAAGGCCAGTTCCATCCTGGGATGCCCTCTTGACTCAGTGAAGGTGGTGGAAGAGAGCAGGATGATGGATAAGCTGTCATCACTGCTGGTGAAGGAGTCCCACCCCCTGCAGGTCACTATCACAGCACTGGGCAGCTCCTTCAGCAACAGACTGATACACCCTCAGTGTGTGAAGGAGAGGTATAGCAGGTCCTTCCTTCCTGCTGCTGTCAGACTGTACAACCAGCACTGCTCCATATAGACCTCACCCTGTACTCTGCACTGTGCAATAAGCCTGTACAAACTCATTCCAACACCCATATTAATTATCTATATTTAAAATCTGTATATAAAAATGTGTTGATCACTTTTTTGCACTATACATGTACATATGTATATACGTCGATTCTATTTTTCCTTCCTTTTTAATTATTTTGTCTATTTTGCTATTGCTTTGTCTTGTAATATTCTGCTGTTGCGACCAACAAATTTCCCCTTCTGCGGGACATTAAAGGATTTCTGATTCTGATTCTGAAAATGAACCAAAATTATTTCTCAGCTTATTTCTTCAGAATAATTAAATGAATAACATTTCTAACCATATTAACTACAGCACAACAATCCGAGATAACTGATAAATAATCACACATTTACACAATTCAATTCAAACTTGCTTGTGGGACTTGGGGCTTGTTACAGCCGGAGACGGTGGGGTTTCCTGCTGAACACAGCAAGAATGTCTTTATATTCCAGTGAATCTGTCAATTCCCTTTCAAATGAAAGCAGGGACAAAGAGCTCAGTCTACCTGTAAACATTGTTGCCCTGGTGCCTGTTTTTATCCGACTGACAGCTGAAAAGAGTCTCTCCACAGTACATGTCATCATGGGCAATGTGAGGAGGGCCCGCAGGAGACTGTTCATGTTGGGGAAAATATCATGGAGGCAAGCGCCAAACACTTCTACGAGTGTTTCTTTGTTCTCGTTTGTGGTCTTGTTGGCCTTTGCCTTTCTTTTAAGCTGCTGCACAAACACAGTGTGCTCTGCGTCTTCCACAGGAATGGAAAAGTGCGCGCAGGCGGGCTGGATGAGAGCCTTGTCACCAAAGGTGTCTGACCGTGGCAAGCAGGCAGCAGCAGCTCTCATAAAGCCGTATGTGTCAGGCTTGAAACGAGTGTTCAGCTCCATCATCTGCTTGTCCAGTATGTCATTCCATAATTTCTGTAGGTCTGAGTGTTGCTGTACAGGTGATGATTTGCCCAGAGTAGAATCAATGTGCGTGCTGTCTAACCTGGCCGGCAACTTCATCTTGCGTGATCCACTGATATCCCAGTGCACAATCTCATGTTTATCAGCTCATCTGTCAGTGCCATTACTTTATCAAATGCATGATTCTCATTTCTGAACTGTGTGTAGCTGTCCTTGGGCCCTCAATCAGATCATTACAGTCTGTAACTGATAGTGTGGAAGATTGCAAGCCCTTAGTGGCGTAGTCGCCGGCTTCAAATAACTGGTTGAATGTGACAAGCAGAAACAAAAACTTTTTCGTCTGCATTTGGTGCAGCAAGGAGTCAGCTTCAAGTTTGGTTTGGCCAGAACTTTCGGAGAATGTGGCGAGGGTCTCCAAAATAGGTCCCAGGAGCGTCAACACCTTACTCAGGGATGTGATTGGACAAGGTTAAAAAAGCAGGAAATTATACGGACCCCGTAGCACAACACGGCAACAGTGCAGCCATTACACACAGACATAATTTTGTCACTTTATATGAAAAGTTCAATATGCAAACATAGAAAACAATTAATTTAACAAGAAAAAAAAAAACCTCAAAAGGTGCAGATATTACCCACTAAACATTAGACGTCTCATGGACGTGCAGATCATGTCTATATTGCGTCCGTCGGTCCAAGACCAATTCTGGACCTCTTCACGACGTGCAAACTAGGTCCACAATTTGGACGTCTAATCATGACCCCACTTGGACGTCAATATGCAGTTGAACATTTGAACGTCAGGCTAGGTCACTTTTTTGGACGTCTAAGACAGGTGCAGGGAATTGACATGATGTAAGTAATTTATTTATTATTATTATTATTATTATTATTATAGGAGTAGTACTAGTAGTATGGACATGATTATTTTGTGATTAAACATTATTTTTGAATAAAAGTAATGTTTTTGTTTGTTTACATTTTCCTGTTTTTCTTTTCTAAAACAGTGTCATTCTGTTTAATACAAAAATATATATATACATACACTCAACGCCATTTGGATTGGCTGAGGCATTGCGTCATTACAACGTACATCCTAATAGCCATTCCCATTGGCCCAGGTGTTTGTCTTCCTTTGAAGCAATTGGCCACTCGGCTCTGTGCACCGTTGACCGTTAACAACTTACAGCAGTCCGAAAATCAGCGTCCAGTAAATTGCAGGTAAGTTCGGTCAGCTCATAGACCCATAAGTTAATTTTATGTTCATTTATGCATTTATAGCGTTTGCCGTTTTAGCTTTGTTGTGTTAATCTACTTCAAATCTGTTGTCGCTATAATTAGCATTACATCTGCTAACGTTAGCTTTTGAACACAACCAACTTTGTTTACAACGAAGCTGGCGAAAAATCAATACATAGAGTGACGCGCTTGAGCCGTGGGCTGTTACCCAACCCCATCGTCGGCAACAGGAGCCTCCAGTGTTAACGAGCAGGAGGGCCATTGTGATGAGCTGGGAAGCGAGTGTTAGCAGCGGATGTTAACCGCTACCGCTCGTCGAAGTTAGCATAAAGCTACCTCATCACAACAGCCATCATACTTGTTAAGTTACCGGTCAAGGCTTTTTTGTCGGTGACGGCCGTGTATGGGTCCGTGGCTCCAGCGCTTCACTCAGACTGTAGTTATTTTTCTTTGCGGTGCTGCTGCTGACAGAGACGTGCCTGCACTTGCTAACATCCGGGACAGCTAATGGGGCTAGCAGAACAACAAAACAAAACAAAGCAAAATACTAATATACAGGCGGGAGGAGGGGGAGTTTCAGACACAACCACGTGGGGGTTCGCAGCCAAATGCATAACAATTTAGTGCAATGGAGCTCTGAGTTCAGTATTGTAAAGCTTTAGTTGGGTGTTTCTAAATCAGTCTTATCCTTTTGTCAGGTGGTGTTTGGTCCTCTTTTGAAAGTGGAGTGGGGTTTCCAGCCCTTTGGAAGCCACCTAAACAAGGTACAGATTGTGACCTCATGCTCCTTTGCACACACCCAGTCAATTAAATTGTAAGACTAAACTGACTTATACTGCATCTGTGCCTACAGATGGCTATGAAAATGAAAGAATGGCGAAACCACCTAAGAGACATGGATGAACTTCTACGTTATGACAGCGAAGATGGACATCAGAGCATTGACATTAATATCGATGTTGTGGATGGGAGTTGTAGCAGTGTAGTATTAGCAGTGTGCCTGGGACCCCACGCAGTTTAACAAGTGACAGCGTTCCTGAGACATCACATGGTTTTGATTTTGACACTGATGTGGACTGTTTGTCCACTGACTCTGAATATGAACCAAATGATGATGAAGCCGAAGTGATCAGCAGCCTTGAAGATGACCTGAAACAGTGGGCTACAGACAAAGGGAATGTGTGTTTGAAAATTAACCATTTATGTGTGGGAAAAAAAAGCTAGATTTTTGTTTATTTTCACAAGATGAATCTGGTAAGCCCTTTAATTTTTCTGTGTTCAGTTTGATTTTTACCCCAGTGTTCACACTAAAAAAAAAAATAAATAAATAAATACAAATATATATATGTATATGTGTTTAATTTTTTATATTTTAATTGTTCTTGTGTTTGTACATAGTCACTCAGGACTAACCCTATTTTTGTAGTACAGACCAAAGAGGTGTAATTTTATTTATTGTATTTTACCACTGTTTCCACTTTTCAAACTTAATTGAGGGTTATGTTGCCTGCTGTTAAGAAGTAGTAGCCTAGTAACTAGTATTTCTCAACTGAATCCTGGAGATTGGATTGTGATTTATTATTTTTAACAGCATGCCACCTTCTGAAATGGGTCTACATTTATGCATAGAAATTAGAAGCAGTACAGTATAAAAACAATGTCTAATATGAGTTCTAATTTGACGTTGAAATGACGTCCACAAAGACTATATTTGGACTAGAAATAGCTCCTGAACGGGGGTACTGTGGATGTCATAAATGGACGTTAAGTGTATGTCAAAAAAAAGACGTCGTCTGGAGTAACAAATTAGAGGTGCAAAAATGACTTGGAAAAGACGTCGTTTGGACGTCTCTTTGCGCAGTGAGTATTATAGTGTGTGTGTGTGTGTGTGTGTGTGTGTGTGTGTGTGTGTTTGTATGTATGTGTGGTGAACATCACACACTTCATTTTGATCGTTCAAAATGTGTGTCTGAGACAAAGAGAGACAAGAGACAGAACCTGTGAACAAGTCTTTCAGTGTATTTCCCACAATGCATTTGGATTACAGTATCACATAAATGTAAAATCAAATTAGGTTGGCAATACACTCATAGTGGTACTTTAGGGATGGCTAAACATGGCTGTCAGGTCCCAAGATGCCTCCAAAAACACCTGAGAGAGAGAGAGAGAGAGACCTAACACCTAACACAACACACCACTTCAACCACACTTAAAGGACAATTCCGGGCAAATTCAACTCAGGGCTGAACATTTTAGATCTAAAAGAAGGAATGTGCAGATTTTCAGTTTAATTGCTCCTGTTTATAGCATCGAGTTGAATTTGCCCGGAATTGTCCTTTAACTAAAACAAAACACAACAAACCAAAACAAAACACAACAAAGCAACAGACAGAGAGACACAGTCTAATTCAGTCTATTGCAGTGTATTTCAGTCTTATTTTTGAGCCAGTTTCTTCATTAGAGTCTCTAGGCGCTTCTTCCGAAAATCTTTTCGGGCCTTTGCAGCTGCTGCCAAGAGGATGTCTTTGGCTTTTTCTTTCCAGAGGTGCAGGGTGCATAAAACGTGCGCTTCCTGGCCTCTGCTCTCCTCCTTATTTGTGCCCTGTACCTCTGGCTTGAAAGTTTAATGTTCCTGACCAGTTGTATGTTGACAGGGCTTTCTTTGGTCAGTCTTGAATAAAAGCTGATTGCAGACTTTTCCATGGCCTTCAAGTTATATTTAAACACTTCATAGGCTTCATAGGTTTCCACATTCACATTTGTGCTCTTTGCATTTAAAATGTCGCACATCATGCTGAAGGAGGACTCTACCAAAGGCCCATGGAATGGACAAAGAGCACATAGTGCCAGCTTACAAAGAGCTGGGTACCTCTGGGTATTCCTGACACCATTCCACCATGAGTCAATTCTCGTTTCCACCCGCACTGACGGCAGCATCATGTCACTTGCATATCTAAGATGAGAAACAAGGTATTATCATCATTGTAGAATTTAATTAGGGAAGAAAATTCAAAATCAATTAACATTTTATCAAAATCTCTACAACTAACACTGTAGTACAATTACTTAGGCTCTATGGCTGAGCTGTGACTATACCATGACTTTAGACAAAAGCATCAGCTATGAACAATAATCTTATAGACACACAATCTCATAAATTCCCACAATGGAAAATCATGAAGTGTTAATGTTGCTTTCATACGCCATAACCATGTATGGAAGACTGTATCTATAATGTATCTAACCCTATCACTTGAATGAGTGACAGAGAACCTAGCCATATCAAATGGAAAATAAATTGCACCAAGACACTATGGACACTATGGAATGACATCTTCCAACAATTAGGCCATCACCTGTATACTTCTTGATCCAAACCAGCTCTCTCCTGTCCGCTGAGTTTCACGGCTGGAAACATATCCGGCAATTTCTTGAGTTCAGGAATGAGATGATGATCTCCCTGTGCATCCGGGTCCAATTATGACAGCGTTTTCAGGGTTGGACTGGTAAGAGGCAGTTTTTCTTGGAGATTAATGGCACATCTGGTGTAGCCTTGCATAACCTGTTACAACAAGATTAAAAGAACATTGGGAAGACATATTTTATTAGTGCAGCCTGCTCCAAAATTGATTAAATGAAATATCTATAACTATTATTTGAAATAAAATGTATCTAAATGATGCTATATCATACCTTTGTCTTAAACAAATACACAACAGGATGGTCTTTTCTCAGCGATTTGAGAATTGATGTAGCCTCTGAACCAATAAAAGGCACTGAAAGATGAGCTTTGGTTGAGGTAACATCAAGTTGGACCATCTTTGGACCAGAAAGGTTCCTCCCCTGTGTGCTGAGGAGGTTCTGGGGCTTCATGAAGCAGCACAGGAACTCCCTGAGGAGCATCTCTTGCTCATCATGCAGCTTGTGAACTTTGGGATCTTTGGACTGAAACGTCAGCGTGTACTTCTTCAGAATAGGAAGGACTGAGGCATAAAGATTCAGCTCAAGTAGAGTCCTCTTCTCCTCAAAGAGCACCTGTGAAAACATGGAAAACATTAAACATGGATCCCTTTCATGCTTACAATTAACATTCAACTAGATAACTACTCCCAAAAATACTGAAAATGTTCTCACCTTTCGACAAATTCTTGCCTTCCTCACCCTCCCTTCATCTGTGAAATTCTTGGACTTTCTACTCAGTTCCTTCCAGATTTCTTCAATCCGAGCCTTGCCTTCTTCTTGTACACCCTTCCTAAGTGTAACTGCATCAGCAGTCTCCTTGTATACCTCCTTGTCCTCTCTGTTGAGGAAGGCATAGTAAAAAAGGATGAACACATCCCATAAGCGTAATGTGTCCAGGCTGACCTCCAACACCGACAGCCACCGGTGTGGCACATAACACTCTGGCAGTGAGGTGTGAATGCCAATTATGTCCCCAATTTCTTGGAGACTGTCTCTCATCTCCACTAACCATTTGTGGTCAGTGTGAAGATCTGAAAGCAAACTCTCAACCCAATGCTCAAAAGGACTGCAGAATTTCTTGCTGGCATTATGGATATGGTGGCATGAGTCACCTTCAATGTCAAGCATCTGCGGGGCACGGCGGTTTCTGATTAATTTCTCCAGCCCATTTTTGGAGCCTCTCATGACGGCACACAAGTCCATGAGAATTGACACTGCAATGATAACGTTATCTGATGGTGCAATTTTAATGCGCATGTTCTGCTGTTGTAGCTTCCAGGCCTTTATATGTTTGAGATGCTCCACATGTTTCCTTAGTGCAGTCTTCCCAAAAAAAAGTAAAAAGTAAAAATCAAGTTACTCAAACTGTACAAAATAACAACTTGCACCTCTTGTAAATAAATAATTTAGAAATTGCAATGTGAACAGTATAAAAAATATCTTGCATCTTTTCTAGCTGCCAATTAAATCTATCTTATGTTAAAGGCTTTGTTTAAAACAAATGCTCACGACCGGGAGAAGGGTTAAGTGCAAAGGGTAACAGAACAGGGAGGAGGAATAAAGTTACAGAAGGAAGCTAATTTAGCTGCTCCTCTCTGTAAAAGCGGTTCAGCTGGGTGCTGTGTGTGACAAAGACAGCGCAGCGGTGATTTAGATGGAGTCATGGTCTGCTTGCTTCCCACACCATTTTAACAATTTATACCGTAAAACTTCAAATAATGGCCAACTCCCAATTTACCGCAAGTCCCACTTGGTTACCGCGGTTACCGTAGCTGAATGCTGCCACTCTAATCATTCCACCGGGCGTGCCCGCGGTACATCTCGGTTCCACCGAGCGTTTCAGTGACGGTGAGTGGCCCGACACTGCTTCATTATCACCGCTGCTTCACAGTCGAGGCAGATGCACAGGCACCTGTTACCGTTACCATACCGATGAGTTGACGTGTCCTTTTTACTTTATAATCTCTTCTCCTGTTCGGTGTTTCAACCCAAAAATCAGTAGATAAGTAATCAGAATCAGAAATCCTTTAATGTCCCGCAGACGGGGAAATTTGTTTGTCGCAACAGCAGAATATTACAAGACAAAGCAATATCAAAATAGACAAAATAATTAAAAAGGAAAGACAAATATAATCAATGTCTATACATATTTACATGAATAGTGCAAAAAAAATGATCAACACATTTTTATATACATATTATACATATTTTTAATAAATATGGGTGTTGAAATGAGTTTGTACAGGCTTACTGCACAGTGCAGAGTACAGGGTGAGGTCTATATGGAGCACTGCTGGTTGTACAATCTTACAATCCCCCATTAAACGTAAAAGCATCTAACAAGAACATGGAAAGAATATTGGCATACCTGAATCATCCATATGTCGATCCTCTTACATGACGAAACATGGCAGCTGACGTGACTCAGAAAAAGTGGCGCGACGCTATGGGCGCGACACCTTCTTCTACTTCTTCTGGATTTCCGGCAGGCTGTACGCCATCCGGTGTAATGCTGCCCTCCACCGGTCATATCCATTATCCATAACCATAACTAAACTCTCTCCGGCGCGACACCTGCATCCGCTCCAAAACCTATTGGTGGCTAATGGCGGCCTGGCGGTCCGCCGGTCCTAAAAAAAAAAAAACGCATTTGCATGATTCACAAGGGTTGCATTTTCATGTCGAAAAATCACATGCCTGCTTACTTACTGCATTTGACCATGAGCTCCACCTCACATCACAGGATCTCTCCAGCTCCAGTGTTTTTTGCCCTGGTCGCATCTGCTTTTGTATTTCCAGAAATCTGGCATGTCTGTGCGCCCCAGTCATAAAGTTATGCAAGCTGTTTATAATGTCAAAAAACGTTGAAATGCAGGAGACACTTTAGCTGCTGTGCACAGGACAAGGTTAAGTCTATGTGAGTTAGAATGCACATATACAGCGTGGGGAAACGTCTTCTTCAGGATCACATGTACCCCTCCTCTGTTCCCCGACATGACTGATGCGCCGCCAAACCCAAATCAGACGCACAGCCCCGGGTCCAGCTGCAATGGCTCCAGCACTTCCAAGATCTTAGCCAATATTGCCTCTGCAGTCATGTTGCCCGTTTCCACAAATCCCACATCCGTTCTCTCAATGTGCCGTTGTGCGGGTATCTGACGGATACTGCCACTAGCTCTCTTTTTGACACGTCTTTGCACTCATCTGCTAAAATCGCATAATACGTGTCTGGCCTTATCATACAAATCTGCCTTTATTTTTTTTATAAGGAGTGATGCTGCGATTTCCAGTATCTCATTTTGTATAGCGTGGTGCAGTTGTTTACCATTCTTTGGTAATTCATCCAGTCGACTTTTTATTTCTGGGTCATATTTGGAAACTAGGTCAAGTAGCTCCAAAAAGTTACCCTTGTTTAAGGCATCTGGGTTTTCCCAATGCCCACGCAATGGGATTTCTTGTTTTGCACAGAACAGGACGAGATCTATGACCATCATGATGTGCTGTCTATGTCTTTCAATGAAGGACACGTCGCTGGCATCGTTGTTCAGCTGGTTAATAATATTTCCCCGTCCTGGCTGGTGACTTTGCTTAAAACCATCCATTTTCCCCAGCGCTGCAGCATGTGCCCTGCTGGCTTCATGTTTGCCACAACCCTCAGATAAATATTTCCAGTCTTTGAAGCCCGTATTAATGAATCTAGCCTCATGAGCTGCTTCAGGGAAATGACGACAAGACTTACAAAATACAGCATCTCTTGAGAAGAATTTTGAGTACCACCTGTCAGAAAAACTCCCATCTTTCCCCGATATGCGTGTGGCTGGGAATGTACGGAGCTTGGGCTGGCTTGCAGGCTCATCTATTGATGACAGGTCTAGCAGAGGTTGTGACAGGTCTTCTTGGGGAACAGCGTTTGTGCTAGGCTGCTGAACCCTGTCTCCTATAACACATAAAACGCTATCATAAGTTACTTCTGCCTACTGCCAATATTATTTTTCCCTCCAGAAAATGTGCATACAGACAGCCAGACACTAACGTTAACGTTATCCTAACTGTTACTTGCCTTGCTGGTGTGAGGGAGTGGCTACGGGAGGACTTGATTGGGAGGGGGCGGCCAAACCGGATGGTAACTCGTCACTAGTACTGTTAATTAAAAAGGCAGGAGTTTCCTCCTCGGAGCGTTTTGTTGTGAATTTAAATGAAAATAAGCTGCTTTGCTATGTTGATGTTTCATAATAGGTAATAGCTACTGTCTGTGTGTATCTCACTGAGCTAGCTTGAAAAGCTTGAGCGCCAATGTCATTCATTTCATTGGATCATTTGCTAGTGACGATGCAGCCTGTGGGCAGTCTTAAGAGTCCACATGTGGGATAGAAGTCGCTGATTGGCTGAGAAGCTTTCACTCAAAGCTTTCTTTAGGCTGCTTATTGGAGGAACAGCTAGAATGAAAATCACTCACTACTCACTAAAGGCCTGGGTCAAAATAGATAGATAGATAGATAGATAGATAGATAGATAGATAGAATTACTTTAATGATCCCAGACTGGGAAATTATTTTGTTACAGCAGTATTGGGTCAGCAAATAAAACACTTCATACATAACATAAATAGAATCCAATATAAACATAGTGTATATATACAGTGCACAGTGTGCTATAAACAATAAACAATAATAATATATACAACAAAACAAAATATGCAAAATATACTATAACAATAATAATATATACAACAAAACAGTAGAGAGATCAGAGTTCTCTGTCAGGCAGAGGTGAGAGAGTTATTGTATAAAATGATGGATTGTGGCAGGAAAGATTTCCTGTATCTATTGCTACGACAGCGAAGCTGAAGCAGCCTTCCGGAGAAGGTGCTCCGCTGTCTGACCAGTGTGAGTTGGAGAGGGTGGAGAGGATTATCCATGATGGATAACAGTTTTTTCAGTGTCCTCCTCTCCACCACAGCCTCCAGAGTGTCCTGTTTGCAGCCAATCACAGAGCCAGCCTTCCTGATCAGTTTGTTGAGTCTGTTGGTGTCGCTGGCTCCAATGCTGCTTCCCCAACAAACCACAGCAAAGAAAAGTACACTGGCCACCACAGACTGATAAAAGATCTCCAACATCTTGCTGCACACGTTGAAGGATCTCAGCTTCCTCAGGAAGTAAAGTCTGCTCATCCCCTTCTTGTAAACAGCTTCAGTGTTAGATCTCCAGTCCAGTCTGTGGTTGATGGTAACACCCAGGTACTTGTAATCCTCCACCGCCTCCACATCCCTTCCCAGAATGCACAGAGGTTGGAAAGCCGTCTTCCTCTTCTTCCTGAAATCTATCACCATCTCTCTGGTCTTGCTGATGTTCAGCCGCAGGTGATTCTGTCCAGTCCACTCCACAAAGTTGTCTACCAGTGCCCTGTACTCCTCCTCCTGTCCCTCACTTATACACCCAACAACAGCCGAGTCGTCAGAAAACTTTTGCAGGTGACACGACCCAGTGTTGTACTGAAAGTCAGTGGTGTATAAGGTGAACAGGAAAGGAGACAGTACAGTCCCCTGTGGAGCTCCTGTATCACTAACCACCGCATCAGACAGAACACTGCCCATACGGACAAACTGTGGCCTGCCTGTCAGGTAGTCAGTAATCCAGGAGATCATTGTGTCGTCTACACCCATCACCCGCAGCTTCTCCCCCAGTAGCAGTGGCTGAATGGTGTTAAAAGCACTAGAGAAATCAAAGAATGTGATTCTCACAGTGCCTCCTCCACCATCCAGGTGCGAATGGGCTCGTTGCAGCAGGTAGATGACAGCGTCATCAACTCCAAAGTGGGGCTGGTAAGCAAATTGCAGAGGGTCTAGCAGGGCTCTCACCTGCGGCCTCAGGTTGGCCAAAACCAGTCTCTCCAGCACCTTCATGACGTAAGATGTGAGGGCCACTGGTCGATAGTCATTGAGGTCTGATGGTGTTGACTTCTTTGGAACAGGAACCAGGCAGGAAGTCTTCCAAAGCACCGGTATTCTCTCCTGACCCAGGCTCAGGTTGTAGAGGTGTTGTAGGACAGGAGACAGCTGGCTGGCACATGTCTTCAGGATCCTGGGGCTGATACCGTCAGGGCCTGTAGCGTTCTGCTGGTGGAATCTCTCCAGCTGTCTCCTAACCTGGCCTGCAGTCACAGTCATGCGGGGGAGGCTGCTAGTGGAGGAGGAGGAGGAAGAGGTGGAGGAGGAGAGGTGCTGCACAGAAGTGCTCACAGCAGGGGAGTGAGGGGGGAGGGGAGGAAGCATTTGGGGCAGTGAGGGTGTGTGGGGGTCTGGAGGTGTCATGGAGACGACAGAAGGCTGTGAGCTGAACCTATTGAAGAATCTGTTCAGCTCGTTTGCCCTCTCCAGGCTGCCCGATGACTGTCTGCCGCTCACCTTACACCCAGTGATCTGCTTCATACCAGTCCACACATCCCTCACATTGTTCTGCTGGAGTTTGGCCTCCAGCTTCCTCCTGTAGGCGTCTTTACAGGCCCTCAGCATATCCCTGAGTTCATGCTGCACTCTCCTCAGTTCTTCCCTGTCTCCAGACCTGAACGCCCTCTTCTTCTTGTTAAGAAGAGCTTTCAGGTCATTGGTGATCCACAGCTTTTTATTAGGGAAGCAGCGTACAGTCCGGGTTGGCATGGTGGTGTGTTCACAGAACCTGATGTATTCTGTGATGCAGTCGGTCATGCTGTCAAGATCCTCTCCATGTGGCTCAACAAGTGCATCCCAGTCTGTCGACTCAAAGCAGTCCTGTAGTGCGTCAGCAGCCTCCTGAGTCCACTTCCTCACGCTCCTAGTGTGGACAGGCTGCCGCTGAACAAGAGGCATATACTTAGGGGTCAGCAGGACCAGGTTGTGGTCAGATCTTCCAAGAGGGGGGAGGGCTGTGGGACTGTATGCATCCTTAGCATTTGCATACAACAGATCTAGTGTGTTACAGTCTCTGGTGGGGCAGTCAACATACTGGTGAAATGTTGGTAGGGTTTTGTCCAGTGAGACGTGATTAAAATCCCCAGTGATGACAATAAATGCGTTAGGATGCTGTGTCTGTATCTGGGCAACAGCGGAGTGGATGACGTCACAGGCCACCGCTGCATCAGCTGAAGGAGGAACATACACACCGATAATGATGGCGGACGTGAATTCCCGGGGCAAATAATAAGGCCTCATCCCCACAGTCAACAGTTCAATGTCCGGGGTACAGATAAGTTTCTTCACGTGAACATGTCCGGGATTACACCACCTCTCACTCACGTACAGTGCAATCCCTCCTCCTTTCTTCTTTCCGCTGCTTATCACGTCCCTGTCCGCCCGAACAGTGCTGAAGCCGGGAATCGCCACGCTGTGGTCCGGGATGTGTGAGTGAAGCCATGTCTCCGTGAAACACAACACACTGCACTCACGATATTCCCTATGAGCCTTTACCAGCGCGGCGAGCTCGTCCGTCTTGTTCCCCAGAGACCTCACGTTTCCCATGACGATCGCCGGTACAGCCGGTCTGTGTCTCCTCCTCTTCACCCTCCGTTTCACTCCGGCTCTGCAGCCACGGCGTCTCCTCCGCAGCTCCTTCAGGACCTCAGGCCTGGCTCCGGGTAGAGGTGCAGGTTTACACAGCGCAATCAGCTGGTCGCGTGTGTAAACAATGCGCTCAGTGATGCGCTCCTGACCCTCCGTTGCTAGGGTTAGCAAAACCATCACAAAAAAGTGCCGCAAAAGTGCCACAAAAGTTCAAAAAAGGAAAGTGTCCATCCTCTCACGCTCACCGGAGAAGAGTTGTCATAACTCACAACAAAAATCTAAACAGAAATACAAAAAACTACAAAAAAAAACTACGAAAAGCTTGGAAACCCACAGGAGCTGCTGCAACAGGCTGCCACCTAGTACGGCGCCATGGTAACAATGGGTGGGCCCGGCCAAAAATGCGGGCCCAATAGTAGCACCGCTGGTCCCAGAGGAGGCGCCCCCACCCCAGGGGTTCGGGATGTCAGGCCAGTGCCCCATAGGGGTGGCGGGACGGCCGCCGCAGTTTCTTCCCAGCTTTGCCTGGACAGCTGGGAAGAAAGGGTTTTGGACCCCTGGGTGCTGGCTACAGTGTCCACTGGGTACAGGATCCCCCCCCTTTCTCCGGGGTCCATATGACCACAGTCAGGGACCCGGTCCAGGCACAAATTTTGGCAGGGGAAATCCTGACCCTTCTACAGAAGGATGTGATTATAAGAGTAGAGCCAAGCGAACAGCTCCCTGGCTTTTACTCTCTGTATTTCCTCGTGCCTAAAACAGACGGCGGCCTACGTCCCATCTTGGACCTCAGGCACTCAAACGCCTTCATAAAGGTTTTGCCTTTCAAGATGCTGACGACAAGTCAGATCCTGGAGGCTGTGGAAAAGGGAGACTGGTCCCCTTCAGTAGATCTAAGGGATGCTTATTTCCACGTGCCTATCTGCCCAGACCACAGATCCTTTCTCCGCTTTGCCTTCCACGGGCAGGCCTACCAGTTCAAGGTCCTCCCATTTGGCCTTTCCCTCTCACCAAGAGTGTTTACCAGGGTGATTGGAGCAGCTTTGCTCGCTCTCCAGCTGTCGGGTATAAAGATCCTCCCGTACTAGTACTACTGGCTGATTTTTGCTCAGTCCCACGACCAAGTTCTATGGGACACGGAATTGGTTCTCTCCCACATCCAGTCCATGGGGCTCAAGGTAAACTGGACAACCTGGAGCCAGGTCAGCAGGCGTTTTTTGTCGGGCTGCGCCTGCACTTCGTCGTGATGTCTGTCTCACTCACCTCTCAGAGGGTGGAGAACATCCTGGCCCTCCTGTCCCATTTTCGCCTTGGCAGATAGCTGGAGTTGACCCAGTTCCAGAGGCTGTTGGGCATGATCTCAGCTGCAGTGGCCGTTGTTCCTCTGGGTCTCCTCAGAGCTCAGCCACTGCAGAGATGGCTGAATGCTCTCGGCCTCCACCTGAAGTTGCACAGACATGCAAAGGTTCGGGTGACGCGTACATTTCTCCGTGCTTTGCGCCCGTGGAGGGACGAAAGGCTCCTTCTCCAGCGTGTTCCACTTGGGAACATTCCTTCAAGAAGGACGGTGGTGACCACAGATGCCTCCCTGACAGAGTGGGGGGCAGTGTGGGAACACAGGTTGGCACATGGTGTCTGGGAACCCCCTTGGGGGGAAGAGCACATCAACATCTTGGAACTGGGGGCAGTTTACTTGGCGTTGAAGGCTCTCCTTCCTTCCATCCAGCGCAGACATGTCCTGGTACGCACAGACAGTTCCTCCACGGTGTTCAATAGAGCACAATGTCACTGGTGTGAATGTTGAGACGTAATATTTCTTCAAATTGCTGCAGTTCTGCTTGCGTTTTTTGGCTGCTCAATTTTATGTGATTGTCACTGTGGTAACTGCATCGGGCAGAATACTGGCTGGATGGAAAGATGGACAAAACAGAGCTTTTTATATTTGGATCATATTATCTCAATGCAAGTAAGTTGATCAAATAGAAGCAGATAGCAGTGTATGTAGTGCATTTTTTTTTTTATATATATATATAGCCTAATATCTCTATAGCCTACTTCTTAACCGTCTCTAAAATATGGTAGGAGTTCTTTTGAGTAAAATCCAAAGACTTAATCCAGAGTAATTAATACATCAACAGTTAAAGTCTGTGTAAAGCAAATTCAGCCATTTTCTTCTGAACACATTAATAAGGTCATAAATGTATTTCCTTAAAGCATGTAAGAAGCCATTCAACCATTTAGAATTTAATTTTGGAGCTAGGCTCACAAACTGTGTTTCACGATTTCTGTGTTCAGGATTTAATGGGCGGGTCAGAAATCATGATTTGCATAAACCCAGCCCTGCTGCGGAAGCCATATACTGTAAATACATTCAGTGCATTAGCTTCGGAGGTTTTTCCGCTTGCTCTCGAGTCTTGGATAGCAGTTTGCAGCTAGCTAACCAGTCAGCTAAACAGTCATGTCTCCTCCACATCGCTCCTGCATCTTTCCTGGATGCCACAGTGTCCAGGGTAACGGCGTTGTTAGCTTATTTAAGTTTCCTACGGACGACAACGTAAGGAAACGGTGGATCAATTTTGTCAAGAGGGGCTACTCTGGAGAGTTTAAAATCACCACCATCACCCATCTCTGCAGTGTCCACTTTACCCCCCATAGTTACAACAACTATCACCAGGTAAAGTCTGGATATCTGAAGAGTCCGTTGACGCTGGTCAGTTGGGCCGAACCGACCCTCCCTGCCCCCGGCTTGCATCCCCCCGTCCCGCCGACAGCGCATGCTCTCATCTCCGCTGCCGGCATTATGTGCCCGCCTGCGACCGTCCCTCTGACAACAGGTGCTCTCATCCCCATCCCCAGACTTTAGATTCTCTGCCCGGACCGACCCTTGATCAAGCATTAGTGTGTGTGTGTTTTGTAATAACTCAAAATAATGACTGTATTTCCAGCTACAAAAGGCGCGTCTCTCTCCTCCCTCCATGTTGTTTGTGCCGCTGCGTGGTTTTACACGTGAGTGAGTGTCCTCGTGCAGAAAACGTGACTTCTTGCGCACGTGACGTCACTCCCTGAGGCGCTGGGGCTCATAATTACAGTTAATATGTCGGGCTGGGCCAGCTCGGACACAAAGTGCACGGGCTCGGCTCGGGCTTGATTTTTTTGGTCCAGATCTAAGCTCTAAGTGTAAGCGTGTGATTATGTATGTTATAAATAATGTACATTTGGGCAATTAAATGCATTTTGCTGAAGGTGCAAATCCTGAAAGTGACTTTACATCGTGCATCCTGTCATGCCCATGTAATGTTAGCAAATGTTATTGCATTTAATCATGACATGATTTGGCCTCATTCCCTGAGCGGAGTCCATCTGACAGCACAATGATAATCTACAGGTAATATTTTATGTGCACCAATATAGCTATGACAAGGAATTATATGTAGACTGGGGTGTTACTTTTGTGTGTAATGTAAAACATGGACTGTGAGGAACGAGGCTGAGCACTATCAGTGTCTGAGTCAGAGTCAGTTTCTGGCTCTGATGGCTGAAACAGGTAGGGCTGGGTCCGTCCGATGATGCTGCTAGCTTCTATTGTTACTGTAGGTTACTCCTTGTACAGTACACGGAGGAGGCTCTCCTCCCTACGTGGGCGTGGTTCCAGCGCCTCTAACTGACACGCCCCCAGCGTTTCACAGCAGAGAGAAGTGCTTGTTTTTCCATAATTTTGAGACCTAATTTCATATACTTGGCAATTTTTTTAATCTTTCAAATTTGGCTCAGTGGTCAATGACACATGTTTCTGTGGTATGACAAACTCATACCACAAATGTATTTCTGCTTTACACGGACTTTAATGTTACCACAGCTACCAAAAGAAGTTAGACTACTTTGCTTCATCACCCCAAACCTAATAGCTCACAAGTTCTGGCGAGCAGAAAGAGAGGGTGACTGGCTGCTGCAACAACAACATGCCTTGAAGAGATGCTGCCCTATTTCTTTGCCGCTGGTCATCACAACTCTTCAAGATGGATCACATGGCATCTGTGCGACATGCAGCACCTTCCTGCTACTGCCAAGGATGACCTCCTCGCCTGAAGCCATGTGTGCTGCCACTCAGATGGTGCAGCTGCAGTGAGTGGAGATATGTTTGGGGAGCAGACATGCATCAAGCAAGGGAAGGGAGTGAAAGGCATGAAGGGCATCTCCACCAACTCTGAACAGGTCACAGTGTGGATCCAATCTTTCTGCATCGGCTCCCATCTCTCCAAGTCATTGGATGAGATGTATGACGATGCTGAAGCTTTGGAAAAGACAATGAAGCCCAACAGAAACAAAGAAGAGGCTAAAGGACGATGGGAGTTGGACGCAGAGGACCAAGCTAAAATCCTGAGAGTGCTATAGGAAAACTCTCACCCACTCACCACAGAGACTACTACCCTCTACCGTATCATGTGCAAGATGCATTGAAGATCAGGCAAGACATGAGCACATTGTTCTCTTCATCGCTTACTGGGGGATTTCATGCACCCATCTCAAATAAGGTGGTGACAATGAAATTCAAGACAAAAGGAGTGAAAGTCAATGGGAACATCATATGTGACCTTGACGCGTTGTTTGCTTCGGCTGCTGGTGGTGGGGAACAAGAGGAGGATGGAGCTCTCTACCCTCTTTATCTATGAACTCGGCCCGGCCCCTGTATCCATCATCAATGAGTCTGGATGCCTCAGAAACAGTAACAAGTCTGTGATTGTTCAGCGTCTTAAAATCCTTGTTCCCAATCCCCACCCACCAGACGTTGTACTCGTTGATGCATCGCAGCTAATCTATCGCGTGGTGTGGCCATTGTAGGGCACTGTGGCTGATTTCACAGCCAGAATGGGGCTCCAGCTTGATCACTACATCACCCAAACATTTGTTATCTTAGACCGGTATGAGCAAGTCTCTGCCAAAGACCACGAGAGGCAAAGAGCTGGGGGGAGCTCAATAGAGTACAACTGTCCCTGAAAACCCCCCCCCTACTTAGCCGCGATAAAGTGATGAAGGACAAGACAAACGAGTGCAGGCTAGGCGAGCTCCTTTGCACACACAACATAGGAGATCACATCGAGATGGTCAGCAGAGCAGACAGTATTGTCACTCATGACGAAGCAGCCAGGTGTGGTGCTAAAACTGTCCACATTCTCAGCGACGACACTGATGTGTTTGTGCTCATGGTCTGTTGGTGCTGGAAGGTGGGTATCACATGTCACCTGCAGATGGAGAGGTGGCTATGCATGCTCCCTCAGGTGTGACACCACCTACTATCCCGTTGGCAAAGGGCAGGTGTCCGCGCTCAAGGCCCTGAGAGTAGTACCTGGTGACCTGCTTCACTTCATTGGAGAGGAGGGAGTGACTGATTTGCAAATCACAGAGACAGTGAGGTTTTTTTTCCTGGCTCTGTACAGCTGCAGGAAGTCTGCATCTCTGAATGTCGGCAGATATGACTTATACCGAAAGTGCAAAACCCCCCCAGCACTGAAGACACTGCCTCCTACAGAGTGCAACGTGCACCCCCATGGATGGCGTGCCCATCTACAGCAGACCGCCCTGATCCACAAGCTGTGGACATCACCAAGTTTGGATGGAACAAGAAGGAAGGTGAGAAGGAAGGAGAGGAAATCATCATGCCTGTCCTGGATGCAAGCCCCATTGCTCCTCCTGCCCTGTTGGACAATGTCACCTCAGAGTGTAATGTTATGTGAATTAAAATGTACATATTCTGCATCATTTGGATAATTGTGTTCATAAATATCCTGCAATTCATTTTTATAGATTCAGTGTCCTCTAAAACATCTAAATTGACTCAAAATTCATCAAAACTGGGAGTTGAAATATGGTTTAAACTGCCATTTTGAATTTTGAAAATGTCGGATATTCCTGTCGGCATCAAATGTTGATACTTCATGGAGAGCACCTTGATCTATGCCAGCCTCACAGAAGAAGCACTTGTGTATATCCAGTCGTTGCATTTCATCATTACATCGGCTTTCCCCCTCCAGATTCAACAGCAGTACGTCTAGCTATGTACTGTCACACACAAATAGGATTTAATGTGATGTGATGCAGAACTAATGGCCAAACTATGAACTCAGTAGATGGCTATATGAATGACATAAAGTTGAATTAAAAAATAAAAGAGAAAACCAAGATCTCTTAACATTTAAGCAATTTTTGCTGCCTTTTTTTTTTATAATTCCGTCTATATTATACAGGGCTTTTGAGGTTATTTGGGGTCTAAGATGTCTTGGTACTCTATTTTACACTTATAATTTGGAAGATCTACTGGCCAGAGCACAAATTAACAAAAGGAAGCTTATTCAGTGGTCTTAAATGGCCATTACCATGAAAGTTTTACTCGAGAGGAAAAAAACTAAAAAAAGTTTTTCTTGGATATTGTTTTGTGAGGGATTTGACACAAAATTTCAATATTTCAGCTGGGCTCCTAGGCTGAAATCATTCAGGAGGTCCTAAAGAAGCTTCATGTAAAATTTGGTGCTTTTATCTCCTCGGTAATGGTATTATTTGTGCACTATCCCACTGGACTAACAAATTCAAACTGTCACGCATCATCAGACACGCAAGTAAAATAACAGGGACCACACAGTACTCCCTCTTAGACCTCCACACACAGGCAGTCAGACGCAAAGCCACCTCCATCATACATGACCCTTCACATCCACTCCACAACTCATTCCAACTCCTTCCTTCAGGCCGTCGCTACAAGTTCCCACTAGCTAGGACAAACATAGTGAAAAAATCATTCATCCCATCCGCCATCAACATCAACAATGCACTATTAAATCCTTTTTAATGTCCTCATTCTGTATTGTACGTATCGCACTGTATTTATTTTATTTTATTGTATTGCTGTTTTTATGTTAACTGTGTTTTTAACTTGTGTTTATTTTTTTTCTATGCACATCTGTGAACACATCAAAGATGAATTTCCACTGCTTTTTGCAGGGGACAATAAAGTTTTTCTGATTCTGATTCTAACAAGCTGGGCTTCCCTGTGTCGAAGCAATGTCTGTCCTGCTAGGTTGTCAATACTATCTCTGAGGCATACTCCCGAGAAACTTGGTTGCTCACTTCACCAGGGCTCGTATTCACAAAGAATCTTAAGGCTAAAAGTAGCTCCTAACAGGCGAATTTAGGAGCAACTCCTAAAAATAATGGACGTGTCAGTCGTAACTTTAGGACTCTAAAGAATTTTTGAAAATAAGAGTTATTCACAAAACATTTTAAGCCTAAAAGTAGCACCTAAGTCTGGGAGACCTTAGAAGTAGTCCAGCGGACTCCTAACTCGCTAAGACCTGGGGCCTCATAATATCAATATCACCTCAAAATATATATTTCTACAATGAATAAACAAACAAACTCCCTGGAGTGCACATGGGAAACATATGATTTAGGACAAAAGTAAGACAACAGTAGAGCAAATTATGTTTACACTGATAAGAATGCAGTTTAATATATTAATATCCTATACCATATAGCGCATTTCGTTTCATCTCCGTTTTCAGTGCATAATGCATAAAACACTTTGTAACTGTGTTTTGTTGCCATACAGATAAAGACTATAATTATCTTATAATGTTAGTCTGAAGGTTGGCCCGTTCCCCAGCCCGTCACACAGACGCTCTGCTTGTGTGACGCCAGGCGCTTTTTTGCTTCCACTTTTACGTCTGATCACTTTTTTTTTCACTTCGGCCACACTCCGACTTTCTGAGGCAACAGCATTTACATTGTCTGCCACATGCTGCCACTCTAGAGCCTTTTTGGCATTGGTGACCCGGCCCAACACTGTCCACCAAATAATACAGCCTTCCTCTTCTCCACCTCCCCGCATGAACTTCCACCTCACACTGGGTGAAATTGCGCTTCTTCGCCTTTCTCTCTGCTTTCGGCATGCTTTCAGTCATGAATGAATATTAATGAGGGGCGTTTTTCTGAATATTCATAGGCAAATATGGGCGTGGTATTACCCGCACACAGGTGCGCCACATTTAGAGTGTGATTTATAAAGAGAAATCGGCGTAGGACGTGCGTGTGCACTGTTTTATAAATGAGGCCCCAGGTCACAGCCAAATGTTTTGGAGACACTAAATGACAGGGAATTATTAAAATGATGTCGGATGGACTGTGAAGGGATTGAAGTTGTGGTTGAGTTGGTGAGGGACGCAATAACGTCCCCAACCAACCGAAACAATCCAATAACGCCAGAGTTAAAATGTTTGGCAACACTCCGGTATTTGGCTACGGGGAAAATGCAGCTCTTCGCACGGAACTAGTATTACCTGGGGACCTCAAGTGATTTAGAAATTATCCCACCACGTCCACCAGACACCACGTGTCTCGAATTTACTGACATTATCCCCGGGTCGACTTAATTCTCCTCATAAATACATTTCTTTATCCAATATCTTTTGATAGGCTT
Organism: Sparus aurata; assembly: GCF_900880675.1. Taxonomy (NCBI): domain Eukaryota; kingdom Metazoa; phylum Chordata; class Actinopteri; order Spariformes; family Sparidae; genus Sparus; species Sparus aurata. Next base: position 512,951 of record NC_044195.1, on the reverse strand, counting down.
TGTCATGGGCTTGTAGGCAACTTCCTTATTTTCACTTCATGCACTGCGTAGCCTAAATGACTTTTCAATGGGCTGCCCTGTCACTCAACAACCAATCACCGTTGTCACCGCTTCTAAGTGCGTACTTATAAAACTACATCATCCATAGCAACAGTTTAGGAGTTCACTGTTTTCATAACTAAAAGTAGGTCTCAGCGGCTTTGTGAATTACTTTTAAGAAACGACTCCTACATAAAAACTTTTAGTCCGATTTAGGAGTACTCCTAACGTTAAGATAAAAGTCTTTGTGAATACGGGCCCAGAAGTGTAGCCACCTCCTGGGCTGCTCTGAGGGGTGTCCCTTTTTCTGACATCAGCGCAGCAGCTTCTTGGAGTGTCCCCTGTACCTTTGCCAGGTTTTACAGGGTCAATGTGGCATCGCCCTCTCCACTGGGCTCCGCCGTGCTCTCGGCTGCTGGACAAGGAGGGGTGGAGTCCTCTGTTCCTCGCGACGCTCATGGAACTAGTCATCCAAGGTGAAGACTGTGGTGACGGTCTGAGTGAGGTCGTAACAGATCGTAAGTTATGACCATAACTATGGATCTGTGAGACCGAACAATGACTGTCACCATCTCTTGTCGCTCAGAACGGGCTGAGGCGTTCCGGGCAAGAGGGAGAGGCATGCTCACCTGGATGCTTTTGTAGGCGGCGAGTCAAGCCTCCTTAAGGTCAGTCACATGACTTTGTTGTTATATGGTCTCGAGGATAGGGAGATGATAGCATCATTCAAGGTGAAGACCATGGTGACAGTCTGAGTGAGGTAGAAATAGATCGTAAGTTATGACTTTAACTATGGATCTAAGAGACTGAACGATGACCGTCACCACAGTCTTCACCTTGAGTGACAAGAGATGGTGACGGTCTGATTGAGGTCTCATAGATCCATAGTTATGGTCATAACTTACACTACCTTCACAGCTGGCAAAGTCGCGCTAGCTAACTAGCTAGCAGGCAATGCTTGAAAATTGGTTGTAACAACCAAGATAAAATATAGATAATTACGCTGTGCATATACAAATGAAGACCAGTATAAGCACCACAAAGGGCCTCTGATACAATATAGACAGTTGACAATGCAAAAGAGGTCATTATTTCAGCAACTTACCTCTGGAACTATTCGATGCGCAGCAATGTAAGTGAATGAGGTCCAGCGCCCAAATGACAGTGTGTAACGAAGCGCATTTCGTTACTTGTACATTTTGCACATGTGGGTAATTATGTTCTTTTGCACAATAACTTGGAAGGTACAGTAATGACGGTACTTTGCACTTTAGTCACGATAGCACTTTATTTGCCAAAGTTTGCACAGTACATTTTGCACATTGCGTATTTGCACAGTTCATACAGATATTTACAGTACTCTTTTTATTGAATAGTTGAGTTATTTATTAGACCTTGTGACCGCAGGTGACTGCATGTCTTCGGGCAGGTGCGGCACTCGGAATCGGCTCCGCCTGCAAGAGAGTAGAGCGAAGTTGAGCTCCGACGGAAAGACTGTGTGTAATTGAGAGGATAACAGTGTGAAGCATGTGCAGAGTTTATTGGTAAACATATGTGGTGCAATAGCGGGTGGTATAAGTGTGAATGCTGTACGAGTACGAAGTTGTTTGTGTTAACACTTACCTGTCCGGTCCTGTGTCTGCTCCAGGGTGCGCGGCCAAAAGATTCCCCCGGGGGCACGGGCACCGTGATAAACGTTCCGGGAGAGACCAAGTGGCCGAATAGGAAGGGGGGGGGGGGGGGGGGGGGGATTTCAAATGTTTGGTGGTTCTGTTATTTATTGTAAATGTATTTTATAGATTTATTGGCAGGGGCACATCAGGAACAGAAGAGGGGTGAAGCGTTTGTGCTAAAGGTAAAAGGGGAAAGTGTCACTTGGTTGAATAGCCATGGTTAATTGGTAGCACAGTATATAAGGCGCCATTTTACCATCTGTCTGTGTTGCTGGTTAAACCTATGACGCTCACCATACTGTCGTCTGTTGCCTGATATCTGAGTGCACAATAATAAAGAAAATGTAAAATTGGAAAACCTGACCATCTCCTCGACTTTTCTTCGGCATCATCCAGCCGCTCACCGGTCGCCCTTTCACACAGTGTTTGGAACTAATCCGCACGAGTTTATGTAGTGCTGTTTACTCGTTAACAATGTTAATTGACATATGAAATATGTTATACTGATGTAAATTTTTAACATTGCCTCAATTGGTCGAGCCTACCTGTATAAAATAAATATACTCGACTAGCTTGGCTCATTGATTAAATTACCTGGGCTTTGGTTTCGTGGTAAAGTGCAGGTGTAACCTTTTCTGTGAAGTAGCTGCGTGACGGGAACTTATATCGCGGCTCCAGTGTCTTCAACAGGTGACGAAACCCGGTGTTGTCAGAATAATGCCGTAGATCCTTACCTATAAAAGTTGCCACAGATTGGCTTATTATCTTCCCTTTCTCCGTGTTGGGTGGCAGAGTTGGCAGAGTGACATAAGTTCTTGGCTGGGCTGGATCTGCTGTCTTTTTGGCAACCACTAACATTGACAGTAGCCTCTCCGGATGAAAAGGGCTAACGTGGTTTCTCAAGTTAGCGGTATTCCCAAGGTATTTAATTTTTGCGTGACACGCTGCATGTGTTTTGCCCAGTTTGTGCTTGTCAGTGTCTTCATAAAATCCCAAATCTCACACATTATGACAAGTATCAATACTCATATTGGTATCAAACTGACAAAATACAAAATACAAGTACAATCAAATAGCAAAGAGGTGAACGAATATTCTTTGTAGATCTAATTAGTAATAGCAATTAAAAAAAAATAAAAATAAAAATAAAAACACCATCTAGCCCAGTTGAACAGAGACAGTATTCTCACCTTTCCAAATACATTATAACAGGTGACCATTATTAAAGATACAAGTCCGTCTGGAGTCGAAGGTTTGCCGTTATGTGTTCCATGCAATTTACATCCTTCAGCCTTTGAGACCACTGGTCCAGTGTGGGTGGATGGGGCTTAAACCAATTTACTGTGATCATTTTATGTGCAATCAATAAAAGAACCCTGAGCATAAACACACTATTTTTCCTTAAATCCGTCAACGATACAGTACCCAAAATTAGTTGCTGTGGTTCAATTGGTCTATTTAAATTCAGAATCTCACATATTTGTTGCTTCACATTCTCCCAGAATTTTTGCAATTTAGGGCAATCCCAGAAGATGTGGGAAAAGTCCCCTGTTATACCGCAACCCCTCCAACACAGGGGGGAACAGTTATTATCATAACTTGCTATTACCAAAGGAGTTTTGAAATATCTTGCTCTCAACTTCCAGCCAGATTCCCTCCAAATTGGGCTGCTTAAACATTTCTGCCAGGGCACCCAAGAACTCTCCCACTCCTCATCAGCAATCATGGTATTAGCTTCCAATTCCCATTTAGCTTTCACATCAAGTGTATCCACTGATGTATCCATACGGATCCTGCCATATATACATAATATTGTGTTTTTAGTATTCATCTTATTCTCAGCTATGTCAATCCAATATTGTTCAAAATTAGATGGAACTTCTTTAATTTTGTCCCACTCTTTGTGTGTCATCAGGTAATGCCGAATTTGAGAATATCTAAATAAATCCTTAGAATCAGTGCCATACTTTGCTTGAAGTTGTGAGAAAGCCCTGAGAGTCATTCCTTCGAATAATTGATTTATTGTAATAAGGCCCTGACCCGCCCATCTAATGAAACCACTGTCCATTTTTGCTGGCGGGAAGTCACAGGCAGTAGTTATTCTTGCTGCCCTTGATAGAGATAGAGGTAAATTCAACAATCGTCTTGTCTTCTCCCAAACCTTTAATGTATGATTAACACATTCATTTTGTATCCTAAGTTTATGCCTTACTTTTGAATTTAGAAAGGGAAGGGTTGAGAGCGATGTATTTTTTACTGAACTTTGCTCTATATGTACCCATTTTGTATCCATATCTAATCTCATCCATGAAACCAATTTTCCAAGTTGTGCTGCCCAATAGTAACTTCTGAAATGCGGCAAGGCTAATCCACCCATATCCTTGCGTGCACAGAGGACTTTGAGTCTCACTCTAGGCCTTTTGTTCTGCCATATGAATTTGGAAACAAGCTTATCCAGAAATATAAAGGTAGATACAGGAACAGTGATAGGCAACGCATTAAAAAGAAATAATCTTGGCAGGACATTCATCCTGATAGTTTCTACCCTCCCAAATAAAGACAAAGGAAGCATCTCCCATCTTTCCAAGTCATTTTTGATTTGATAAATAAGTTTATCATAATTTGCTTTATATAACTGATTTGAGGTATGGGTCAGAATGACTCCCAGATACCTAAAGCCCCCTTTTGACCACCTGAATTTCACCTGACTGTCCAAGCACGTAGGCCAGCATCCTGTTATCATCATTGCTTCTGATTTCCCCTCATTAACCTTGTACCCTGAAACCTCCCCATAGTCCCCCAGGCATTGCATAAGAGCCGGTATAGATGACTGTGGATTGCTTATAAACAAAAGAACGTCATCCGCAAACAATGACATTTTTTGCATCTCGCCTCCCTCATCCACTATTCCCTCAATCTGATCATTTCCCCTTATTAACTCAGCAAGCGGTTCGATACACAGTGCAAACAAAACAGGAGAGACCAGGTTTCCTTGCCGAACACCTTTTTTAAGATCAAAAAATTTGGAGCAGTACCCATTAACCCTAACCCTTGATATTGGGTCTTTATTCAGGGTATTAATCCATCTTATAAATGTCAAATTGAATCCCATTTGTTCCATAGTATAATTCAAATATGACCAGTCCACCCTGTCAAATGTCTTCCCAGCATCCAGACTGAGAAGCATTGACGGGCGGGCAGAATGCCTTGCAACTGATTTTACATTTAAAGCTCTCCTTATATTGTTTGCACCCTGACGACCCGGTATAAAACCGGTCTGGTCAGGGTTAATCAATTTACCTAAGTATTTCTGCATCCTATTTGCCAATATGGCACTGATAATTTTTATGTCATTCCCCAGCAAGCTGATTGGCCTATAGGCCCCACAGTCCAGTGGGTCTTTCCCCTCCTTATGTAAAACTGTTATTACGGCCTCTGACCAGCTCTTTGGTGGTTCATTTTCCTGTAAAGCGTAATTAAAGACCTGACAAAGTTTTGGCACAAGCTCCTCCATAAAGGCTTTATAAAATTCACCTGGTAGACCGTCTGTGCCAGGGGATTTGTTGTTTTTCAATGACTTGATAACGTCTTGTATCTCACTTTCTCGAATAGGAGCTACTAATTCATCTGCCTCAGACACAGAAAGTTTCGCTAAATTAAGATTTTTGAACATAACTTCCAATTTCCTTTTGTTTTGTGTTTCTTTTGGTGCATCATAAAGCTTTTTATAAAAAATTCGAAATGCCTCAGCTACTTCTTCTGGTTGTGAGACCTCAGTTAAAGATGTCGGGTGTTTTATCCTAGGAACAATGCGGCTTGACTGCTCTTTTCTCAGTTGAAAGGCAAGTAGCCGGCTCGCTCGATTTCCCATCTCATAGTATCTTTGGCTTGTGTATCGAAGTGCTCCCTCAGCTTTTCGTGTGAGGAGTTCATCCAAGGAAGTTCTACTGTCTTGTAATTGCTTCAGTACATTTTCATCACTAGTCACTTTGTCTTGTCCTAGTCTTTTTATATCGCTTTCCAACTGTTTTTCCCTTTCCTTTCTCTGTTTGTTTAGTTTGACAGCAATCTCAATACACTTTCCTCTCAGCACCGCCTTCGCCCCATCCCAAAGAGTTGAGGGGGATACTGATCCATTACCATTAATTGTGAAGTATTCGTCCATAGTTTGTTTTATTTGTTCTTTTATACTTGGGTCCGTTAGCAATGAAATATTCAGTCTCCAGTATTTGAAGTGCCACTCAAAGCCTAAATTTAATTTCAGTTTTACAGGACCATGATCAGATAAAGTACTAGGTTCAATAACACACTCTCTGCTAGGTGAATTTTTAATGACTTTTTCCTCAGCCATGTCGCACAATGAATGAGGTGACGTCAGTCAGATGAAACGCATTTACCGTAGTTACTGTCAACCGGCCGGAAAGAGTAGAAAAGAAAGTGTTGGGCGCTGCCCGAAAATCAACAAGTCTCGTGAGTAGGCTATAATCTATTATGGTGTGTCACTGCATCGATGCATAATCGTCCATGTCCGCATTTGCGATGCATCGTTGAAACGATTAATTTTCACACCCCTAGTATGGAATTGGGCCTGTGTTCCAACTTTGGATCAACAGTTTTTGTTTGTTCCTTTGCAGCTTTAACATGACAATGGCATCCATGCACGAAGCCAGCTCAATAAAGAAATGATTTCCTCAATTTGGTGTAGAAGAACTTGAATGGCATGGAGCTCTGATCTTGACCCCATCCAACACCTTGGGATCAACTGATACATTTGGTGCAGGCTTTATCCAACGTCAGTGATGACTTAACTGAAACCAGAAGGCCAGGGGCTGTTATAGCTTCATGTCCACGAACTTGGTTTAGCTATGTCAATCTGAGGACGCAACTATGCTTTGTAAAGTGAACACTGCCGCCATGCTGCTGACGATACATCATCACATGTGAATAAAACTTCAGCATCATTAAATTCAGACTTCGGAGGAAAACTTTATTGAGACAAAAACATAAAAAATACAGATTATAAAAGGAGAGAAAGAAAGACCCTCCTCCTCCAAACACACACACACACACACACACACACACACACACACACCAGTTTGTCAGTTCATTGATGCCACACTCTCCTCTGAGGCTGAAGGTATCCCAAGATGCATTGTGTAATGTCACCAGCCAAACATGTACTCCATTGCCTTGGAAACAAAACTGTCGTCTTTCCTGGGTGTCTGTCTGTCTGCTACCACCTAAAGACAGACACACATTTGTTGTTAAAGTAAGACACATGGCACAGTTCAGACTTTAAAAGGAGACCCAAAGTGAATCATGAGGTCACAAGTCACCTGGTAGTCACTGCCAGAGCTCCTGTAAGCAGCGCTGAGTGGTCTGATGGCTGAGCGAGGAGTGGAGGGCAGGACGGAGCAGAATGAGGTGGAGAGAGGAGAAGGGACGGCTACACTGCTGTCCATCACACTCTGAGACAGAGAGAAAAACATCTTCACCACTGTTGAGGTCAGGTTTTGAAATGGTCATAATGTCATCTGATGTGGAGGGCAAATCAGATGGCAGAGAGATGGAAGACAGTTAGACAGTTGGGTGAGTAAAAGGGAACTGACCTTCTCTATGCAGGGTTTGACTCCCACCATGATGGCGTCACCAAATACTTTTCCATCTTTAGACAGAGCTTTCCTGGCCTGAAGTCTGGACTGATACTGAAGGTGCATCCAGTTACCAGGAGAAGCCATCTGTCAGTAAAACAGGTATCAGTCAATTCCACAACAGCACACCTCAAAAACCTGAGCTAATGGTGTAGCTGTATAGTTCCAAGCTTTTGGATCCTACTATAAAACAAAGTTCAGTGGTCAAGGAACTTACTTTCCTCTCTTAGTATCACATACAGCAGATTCTCCACATGGGTACAACAAGGGCACTAATACAAACTTGGGATACACCGGTATGACTTTTCCCCCTGGGTACTGATTAAGTATACTGATCTGACATCACTGCCCTCTTTTCCCCGAATCTGTATTATGCTTGCTGCATGCAACTCATTGTGATCAGTCTTATAAAAGTAATGAATGTAACTTTATAACTATTACCAGTTAACTGTAACTGGAAACAGTCATGTACCTTCTTATGACTGCACACATTTTAGCTGCATTAAAACAAGTTAGTGTATGAGAATGCATGTAATAATGCATAAACCTCAGTTAAAATGTAACAATATCCCGACCTGAGGGCATTTCTTGTCCAATACATCTAACAAACATGGTCTGTGCTCAAGGAGTACTGTGTTGTAAACAAAAATAGTGCAAGAGACTCATTCAACCCCACGGCCATAAGGAACGGCACAGGAAATCATTCCTACCTGGTGCCATCAAACTTCACAATAGTCACGCAAAAACACACACATAATTTATTGCGCTTTAAATGATTATCTCTGTAAATAAAACTGCACCTTATTTCTCTTGCACCTTAAGTTCCACTTAGCTCAGCATTTTATTTTATTTACCTCAGTATTTTATCATATTTTGTAACTGCTTAAAGAGATATTCCGGTGTAAATTTAATTCATGGTCTAACACACCGTGAAACTGTGTTACACTCCCTCCCGAGAGATCAAGTTAGCAGACCGCTAATTTACGGAGTTTCATCAACCTCAGAAACGACCGCACGACAACAATACACTGCAGTAAATGGATCCAAATATAAACCGCCACCAAAAAGCTACAAATAATGCTCAGAACAGCACCAAACTTCAGCAACAGTACAAATAGGGTCTCAGCACATAGTCCGGGGCATCTAACCTCCACTAGCTTAGCTGGATTTCTACTGAAAAGCTGACTAAATTAACAACTCTTCTGCAGCAGCTTCCTGTTGACGGGAAGTCCCGAAGAGTCGATTACCGAGTGCAGTAGAGTTCCGCGGCTCATGGATAAAAATGTATGATTATGACTCCATGGAAAAGCAATCAAAGTTCCTATGTGTCTTACCTGCCGGTTTATAACAGTTATTATCGAGAACGGACAGGGAAAAGAACGGAATTGAGCATTTCTAACCGCACTCGGTAATCGTCGCGTCGGGACTTCCCCGACCTGGAAGCTGATGAAGTAGAGTTGAACTCTGTTTTTGGCTTCCCAATACAAATCCAGCTAAACTAGCGGAGGTTAGATGCCCCGGACTAGGTGCTGAGACCCTATTTTTACTGTTGTAGAAGTTTGGTGCTGTTCTGAGCATTATTTGTGGCTTTTTGGTGGCGGTTTATATTTGGACCCGTTTACTGCAGTGTATAGTTGTCGTACGGTTGTTTCTGAGGTTGATAAAACTCCGTAAATTAGCGGTCTGCTAACTTGATCTCTGGAGAGGGAGTGTAACACAGTTTCACGGTCATTTAGACCATGAATTAAATTTACACCGGAATATCCCTTTAAGCATTATATTGTATATAGTACTTTATTGTTTTGCATATTGTACTTTATTGTTTCTATATTTGCCCTTACAATTTTGATTGTATTTGTACCCCTGCTATGATAACCTTAAAAATCCATCCATCTATCTATCCATTAGAACATGGCAGACAGGTGTATACATGCACAGTGTTTACAAGTGTAAAATAAAGTTCAGTCAAAACTTTACATGTCACCAAAAAACCATCAATTTATAACTTTGATAAAATGTGAGCTGACTTACTCCTGAACAATTTCTCCACTGTATTTTAGCTATAGCACTCGTAACTTTAAATCATTGAAATAAGAAATATATAAGTTATACATAAAAAAACATTAGAATTAAAGTTAGAGATGTGAGGACTTTGGATGTGTGTGACATTCCCTACCGTGTGTTTAAGGATGTTTCCGTACTGAGCAAACTGGAGCAAGATGTACGAGGCTGAGGCTGGAGGAAAACTTTGAGACAAAAAAAAAAAAAATACAGATTATAAAAGAAGAGAAAGAAAGACCCTAAAGCACTTTAAACTATTGTGTTATAGCTGACTGTGACCTTTCTCCCTGTCCCTCTCAAAAAATTATGCAAAGTCACAACTTAATTCTGTGCAGCAGATAATTACATACGTGAAATTAGTCACATCATCTTCCCAAAAATTTAATTAAATCTTGATGCAGTCTTTATGCTCACAAGGTCTCGCTGTAACATACACACATGTTTCTACAGGCCAGGAGAGAAGATGAGACTGAACATAACAGACTTAGGATATGATTATGGCCAGGACTTAACCCTTCCATATTGCACGCACGCACTTACGCGCTAGCATCTCCCTATTGAAGAAATAGCCAAGAGAAAGATGAGAGACATGAGACCGAACAATGCAGAAGAGCTGAAGGCCGTCATTGAAGCATCCTGGTCTTCCATAACACCTCAGCAGTGCCACAGGCTGATAGTACTTGGTTTGGGCCCCTTTTTCATAAATTACTGCCTCAGTGCGGCATGGCATGGATGCTGAGTACATATGCATGATTACACTTTTCAGAGGGCTGACATTTCTGTATTTAAAATACTTTTTTATTGATTTCATGTAATATTGTAATTTTCTGTGATTTTAAATTTGGCCTTTTCATAAGCTGTAAGCCATAATCATCAAAATTATAACAAATAAAAGCTTGAAATATCTCGCTTTGTATGCTTTGCATTGGTTTCACCTTTTAAGTTGAATTACTGAAAAATTTTTCGAGTTTCACCTGTACTTTTACATGTTACCATGTAGCATTACTTTCAATAGTGACATCTAGGTCATTAGAAAAAGAACCATAGCAATTCTCAGCTTTAAACTAAATGCAAAATTCACAAACATTTACTATTATGTCACAGTAGGGCTGCACAATTCTGAAAAAAATGTGAATCACGATTTTTTGCTTAGAATTGAGATCACGATTCTCTGGCACGATTTTTTTCACAAAATGTTTATTGCACTGATGAACTTGAACAAAACAAAAAAACATTGTAGTATGGCAAAGGCATACTACTATGCCTCTGCCAAAGCAATGTTTTTTTTTGTTTTGTTCAAGTTCATTGATGAGAAAGGATTTTTACAAAAGTAAATTAGTCTCCAAGATGAGAGGGCATCCTTTAATCCCTCATGTTGTACAGTGTTTATTGGGGCCATAGCCTTGGCTAGGTGATATGTGATAGCTGCTGTGGTCGGCTTTCTAAAACAGAGGCATAATACTCCTCCTTTTCCAAAAGCTGCCTCTGGGGTCAGCGTAAACATGTGACATGACGTGACGAAGTTAGGCTGTGAACAATTGACAACAAATTTGTCTTCAAAATAAGAGCTTTACATTGCACCCCATTGGAGTTGAGAACTGGGTTCTTAGCGGGGGGCTTTTAATTTGAAAGTAGCGACCGTTCCTAGCATGCGCTACAACAACAAACTAGAGATCCAGGAGACGCTAGCATCTCCCGGATATCAGCGGCTGTCCAGTTGCCCATCTAGCATGCGAGGTGGAAATAAGTGTACCCTCCGAGGCGGCAAATCGGCGGACCAAAACAGACCCTCAATTTGCCGTCCTCTGTCTAAAACCGTGGACCTAGCCGCCAAAAGGACGGGCAGATTGGCGGCTTGCTGCCCCGTCTGAAACCGGCTTCTCACTTACTCCTTCCATACACTTAACTGCAGGCGGGCTTCCTCCACTGAATCAAGTGCTGCGTTTGGGGCCGTTTCAAAAAATCCGGGAGGAAAATAGGAGCATTTGTTTGTGATCCAGCTCGAGATATAAAATGCTTCAGAATCGCTATGTGTGGAAATGAGATCACATGTATGTGTGAATCGAGATCGCGATTTTTTTACGATTTTTCGTGCAGCCCTATGTCACAGGCATTTATATTTGCACCAGTTGTTATTAGTGTTGGGGCTCGTTACTCAAAAAAGTAATATATTACACATTACTCCCCAAAATAGTAATGCCTCACATTACATGATTACTCCCTGAAGAAAGTAATTAGTTACATTACTCGTTACATTAAGGGGCGGCTGTAGCTCAGGGGGTAGAGCTGGTGGACCAGTGATCGGAAGGTCGCTGGCTCGAATCCCCGGCTCCCCTGGGGCGGGACTGAGCTACATGTCAAAGTATCCTTGAGCAAGATACTGAACCCCAGAATTGCTCCTGATGTGCAGTTGGCACCTGTGTGGCAGCCACTGCCATCAGTAAGGGTCCTGCAATGAGCTGGCGACTCATTCAGTGTGTACCCTGGCCTTCGCCCATGAGTACAAACTGGATTTGGCCCCAGTAAGCCCCGCAACCCCTCAGGGGGATAAAAAGCGGCAACATCCCGCGACCCTCACGGAAAAATCGGAAAAGAAAACGAAACGAAAAAACTTGTTACATTACTCGTTACATTCATGTTGCTCCACGGTTCCTTAGCAACAAGCTTTGTGTGTGTGCGTGCTGTCTCTGTAGGTGCTTCGGAGTGCTTCGTTCCAAGTTTCCATGGGCAAAGTGTGCAAGTTATTTTCCTTACGTTCAACAAATTCAAAGTAATGTTTGTATGTGGCTTTATGCAGCGGGGGGACTTCAGGCAAGTCACATGCAGCAGCATGTTCTGCTCGCGTTGTTGATGCTGCCATTGTCATCCCATCTCCCTTTGCGGGTGGCGACTAACCAATTGGTGATGGTGAAAGATACCTCGTGCCAAACCCCAACCAATCACTGTTCCATTATCGACGGCCCCCAAGAGTTACAGCACATGACAAAGATAAGCAGGTGCTTGCTGTGGTTTTGGTGCTATCAGGAAGAGCAAAAGAAACGGCAATGGAAAATGACAGAGTGCTCCTGGTGTGCTGGTCGGCACCTTGTTGCACATTTTGTTATGTTGAAGCCATATCAGAAAATTGTTTCAATTACCCCCCCCCCCCAATCAATCTACACTCAATACACCAATTGCTTAAGTAGAAACACATTTATTAAAAAAAGAAAAAACTGAAATTCCACATTGAGGTAAATATTCAGACCCAACATCAAGCTTAGAATTGAGGTCAAACAATTCAATCTTGGTTTCATCAGACCAGAGAATCTTGTTTCTCACAGTCGGAGTGACCCTTAGGTGCTCTTTTGCAAACTCCAAGCGGACTTTCATATGTCTTTCTATAAGGAGAGGCTTCGGTCAGGCCATGTTGCTATAAAGCCCAGATCGGTGGAGTGTTGCAGTGATAGTTGTCCTTCTGGAGGTTTCTCCCATCTTCACGCAGGATCTCTAGAACTCAATCATAGCAACCATCAAGTTCTTGGTCACTGCTCTTACTAAGGCCCTTGTCCCTCAATTGTTCAGTGTGGCTGGGTGGCCAGCTCTAGAAGGAGTCTGGGTTCCAAACTTATTCCCTTTAAGATTTATGGAGGCCGCTGTGCTCTTGGGGACCTTCAGTGCAGCAGACAATTTTTCATTGCCTTCCCCAGATCTGTGCCTTGACACAATCCTGTCTCTGAGTTCTAAAGGCAGTTCCTCTGACCTCATGGTTTGGTTTTTGCTATGATATGCATTGTCAGTGGTCAGACCTTATATAGACAGGTAGGTGCCTTTCCAAATCATGTCCAATCGATTGAATTTACCACAGGTGGACTCAAGGTGGAGAAACACTGGAAAGATGATCAAGAGAAATAGGATGCACCTGAGCTCAATTTCAAGTGCCATAGCAAAGGCCTGAATATGTCAATGTGATATTTCAGTGTTTCCTTTTTAATAAATTTGCAAAAATATATACAATTCTGTTTCGGCTTTGTCATTATGGTACACCGAGTATAGATTGATGGGAGGAAAAAAAATATTTTAACAATTTTAGAAAAGCTACAGGGAAATACAGAAACTGCTTCAACTAGTTGTATATTTAACCAACTGATGTTGCAGGCACTACTGAGTCAGATGACATGTCTAATGTAGAAAACTGGAGGTAGAAACAAATGCTCCTGAAACCAATACAGCAGATGTGTAGGGCATGTATTTGTTACAAAAGATGTGTCATGTGACTTGCAGAGATAGAAAGAAGTGTTTCTCCACAAGATGGGTTTGCACACTAAGAGACAACCACTGGTTCAAAGACTTAAGCATGGCTTATGGCTAGAGGTTGAGGAGTTAGATATGTCAGAGCTGCAAAAGGACTCACCCACATGTGTCACTGAGTCTCTTCGACTACTTGTGGAAGTGAATTGTCACTGCAGACAGTGGACAATTAATTCAGTGGACCTAAAGCCTGCATTTACAGGGATTGGAACTATCATGTGACATTTACATCAGGCTCAAAGTGAAGGAATATTATGGAGGTGTGTGTATGGTCTAGCGGATGCTTCGCCGTACTGAGTAAGGGAAATAGTGCTACCCACAGGGATAGAGTTAACAGAGTGGCGACACTCCCATAGAGCTCCGTTGTAAAAAATGGTGCCGCTTTTTACCCCCTATTTCCGGGTTATGGAGCTCGGATTAGTTCCAAACACTGTCATTTGGGAGCCGGACTTCATTCACTTACATTGCTGCGCATCAAATAGTTCCAGAGATAAGTTGCTGAAATATCGACCTCTTTTGAATTGTCAACTGTCTATATCGTATCAGAGGCACTTTGTGATGCCTCTACTGGTCTTCATTTGTATATGCACAGCATAATTATCTATATTTTATCTTGGTTGTTACAACCAATTTTCAAGCATTGCTTGCTAGCTAGTTAGCTAGCGCGACTTTGCCAGCTCAAGTAAGACTTCTTTTGATTTTAGATTATGTGTATGACCAAATTGTGTCATCAGTGCAAAATAATAGGTGATTTTCTTTATTCAGGGCTGCTGACAAGTTCATTGTGTGTGAAAGCCAGCTGACGTCTCTCTTTACTAACTGCCCAGCCTGTTGTGGGGAAACTCAAGGAAACATTGAGACTCAGGAGGGAACTTGTGTAAAAATAAAGCAGGTAAGACTTTTTTGTGATTTCAGATGGAAAACTAAGTTGTATCATAACTTGTATATCAATTTGTATGTCTAGGTCTGTTTATATACTTTTTTGTTAAGGCATAGATTGGTAATTTTCTGCCTTTCACAAATGTCTCTCAGGTCTGTGCCGCATGTGGGTATCAGCGTTTCTGGCAGAACCAGCCCATGCTGCACTGAAATATGCCAGCCTGCAACCTGTTACTGAGTGGAGCCATCCACTTTTGCATGGCTACCCAGACGATCAGGATGCTGAAGCTGTTCGGGCTTCAGAGCATCAGCACCAGCACCTTCTTTCGCCATCAACGCCTTTACACAGTCCCAACGATTGTGCAGGCGTGGCAAAATGAACAGGCAGGGATCATCAAAGACCTGAATGAGATGGGGGGTGGACTGATCCTGTCTGGTGACTGCAGGTAGCACACCTCTACTTATATCAATATAGAAAGCAGTTCAAAACAGATTGATATAATTTAATATATCAGATTTTGTGCTTACATATCTGAATTGAACTGTTTTTGTAATTCATAGGTCAGACTCCCCTGGCCATTGTGCCAAATACGGCACATACTCCTTGATTGAGGACAGAATCAACAAGGTGTTAGATCTTCAACTTGTCCAAGTAAGTTAACATTATCAGACACATGAACCACTTGTGTAGTGCAAGATAATGACATCGCCTAATGTTTTACACAGAGCTCAGAGGTCCCAAGTAGTAGCTGGTGTGAGCTAGAGGGTCTTAAACGCAGCGTAAGGTTTCTTGATGAGCAACATATGCATGTGTCAGCCCTCATCACGGACAGAAATCGACAGGTAAAGATGAGCAAGAACATAATGTACCAGTGTCCATTGAAAATCTTGTTGATGACTCTGTTTGAAGCTAAAATTAAATAAAAAATCTTTTTAATGTGTTGTATCCCCTGGTTTAGGTTGCTAAGTGGGTGCAGGAGGAGCTATGCCCAAAAGGAACCCGTCCTTTCTTTGACATTTGGCATATTGGCAAAAGTATGTATCTTGATGAATGTAGTTTTGTTTGGGTTGTCTATAATCCCATTTTTTTTGTTGGTTTGTTATTTGTTTTTACATTTTGTGTTTCTGTTTTGAAACAGGTGTAGGGATAGCTTTGGATGCTGCTTCAAAGGAGAGGGAGTGTAAAGATCTGAAGCTGTGGAGGCCAGCTGTTATAAACCACCTTTACTGGGCTGCTGCTTCCACTCCTGATGGAGATCCAGATGTGATGGAGGCCAAGTGGAAAAGCATGGTCAACCATGTTCAGGACATCCACGAACATGGCACACCTGCGTTTCTCAGCTGTGCACATCCACCTCTGGAGGGAGAAGCAAGGAACAAGCAGTGGCTGGAACCAGGTACAACACATTGACTCTTCATTGTTCAATGTGCTTGCTTGTGATTTTAAGAGGTGCTTTTAAGATAAAAAAAAATTATAACAAACATACACTATAAGTTAGGGATATTGTTATTTACATGAGTGCTTTTCCTATTTGGTCTGAATTTTAATGAAATAAGTATAAGTTCCCTTTGATATTACTAATATAAAAAATAAAAAATGAATGAGATTAAACACCATTTTCATTAGTTTAATATTTATTACCCCAAAAATTTAGACAATAACAAGGATAGCCCCAAATAACAAAAATTGACAATGTCAGTAGCGGGTGTTTCCACCATTTGCCGCAATGACAGCTTGACAGCGACGTCTCATGCTCCTCACTAGCCTCATGATGTTGTTCTGAGGCAATGCGTTCCACTCCTCCACAAGTGCTACACGCAGTTCTGCCAGGTCACGTGGGGGTGGGGTACGATCATCCAGTCTCTGCTTCAGCTGGTCCCAGATGTACTCTATGGGGTTCAGGTAAGGGGACATTGCTGGCCATACCATATGAGGCACTCCGACTTCCTGAAGTCGAGCTGTGACAATTCTGGCACGATGTGGTGGAGCATTATCATCCATGAACAGAAAGTTTGGGGTGTGCTGGCGGAATTGGGGGATGATGATGGGTTCTATGATGTCTCTGAGGTAAGAACGTGCAGTGACTGAGCCATCTACAATAACCAAATCTGTTTTGCGCTGACTGGTGATGCCTGCCCAGACTGTTGCACCTCCTCCACCAAAGGGAACCCTGGGGACCATGTTGACCTTGGCATATCGCTCACCTCTCCTTCTCCAGCAACGCTGACGACCATCATTTCTGTGCAAGGTGACCCGACACTCATCAGTGAACAGGACGGTAGACCACTGCTGCATTGTCCAGGTCACATGGTCTAGTGCCCACTGCAAACGTTTACACGAACTCTGCCAGTAGTTCTGTGTCTTGATGCAAGTCTGCTGATGACACTTTGAGACACACCATGTCCACGAGCAACATCTGACTGCCTGCCACCGGCCCGAAGGTGCGCTATGGCCAGGTGGCGCTGCTCGTCCGTTACGTGACGTTGTGTGTTCATGGCTGTTTGAATGATGAACTTGGAATGACTTACTGACAATACCAGCTTTTTATACCCACAGAATGTTGACATTGATGCCACATTGAAAAGGGTTGTCTTTTAGTTTTTTGGTATTGGCCCCAATATGTAAGGCACACTGTACACAGTGAGACCATTACGTGGAAAACACAAAATGAGGTGTGTCTATCACCCCAATACAATTGCCTCCCTATCCCAAAACAACATCATGAGGCTAGTGAGGAGCATGAGACGTCGCTGTCAAGCTGTCATTGCGGCAAATGGTGGAAACACCCGCTACTGTCATTGTCAATTTTTGTTATTTGGGGCTATCCTTGTTATTGTCTAAATTTTTGGGGTAATAAATATTAAACTAATGAAAATGAAATGCCACGTATAAATAGGGTGGGGGGGTTACTAATTGATGGCATGTTTCCAATTTACTTGATTTATCTTAAATCATTGGCACATTTAATTTATTTTAGAATTTAAATTCTTTGTAAATTACCAAAAATATGAAATTAATAAATAAATGAATAAATATGACAGAATTATCACTGTAATATTGCATTTTATTGAACTACACAAGAGAAGAAAACACAACCATGCCAACATTTCGGCACTGAAATGTGCGCAAGAGTACTCCTGAGTGTTCGCAGGATTTGTTCTTGCCTAAGACAAAATCCTAGATAAGAAAAAATTCATGAATGCCACAATCTTCGTAAAATCTTCGTAAGTGGGACTTAAGAACAAATTTGTTCGTAAGAACGGTTCATGAATGAGGCCCATTGTCTTGTTGGAAGGTGAACCTTCGGCCCAGTCTGAGGTCCTGAGCACTCTGGAAGAAGTTTTCTTCCAGGATATCTCTGTACTTGGCCGCATTCATCTTTCCTTCAATTGCAACCAGTTGTCCTGTCCCTGCAGCTGAAAAACACCCCCATAGCATGATGCCGCCACCACCATGTTTCACTGTTGGGATTGTATTGGGCAGGTGATGAGCAGTGCCTGGTTTTCTCCACACATACTGCTTAGAATTAACGCCAAAAAGTTCAATCTTGGTCTCATCAGACCAGAGAATCTTATTTCTCATAGTCTGGGAGTCCTTCATGTGTTTTTTGGCAAACTCTATGCGGGCTTCCCTATGTCTTTCACTGAGGAGAGGCTTCCGTCGGGCCACTCTGCCATAAAGCCCCGACTGGTGGAGGGCTGCAGTGATAGTTGACTTTGTGGAACGTTCTCCCATCTCCCTACTGCATCTCTGGAACTCAGCCACAGTGATCTTTGGGTTCTTCTTTACCTCTCTCACCAAGGCTCTTCTCCCACGATTGCTCAGTTTGGCTGGACGGCCAGGTCTAGGAAGTTCTGGTCATCCCAAATTTCTTCCATTTAAGGATTATGGAGGCCACTGTGCTCTTAGGAACCTTGAGTACTGCAGAAATTCTTTTGTAACCTTGGCCAGATCTGTGCCTACCACAATTCTGTCTCTGAGCTCCTTGGGCATTTCAGTTTTTCTTTTTTAATAAATTTGCAAAAATTTCTACATTTCTGTTTTTTTCTGTCAAGATGGGGTGCTGAGTGTACGTTAATGAGAAATAAAATGAACTTTTTTGATTTTAGCAAATGGCTGCAATGAAACAAAGAGTTAAAAATTTAAAGGGGTCCGAATACTTTCCGTACCCACTGTATATATATATATCAGGGTTTTCCCTGCCATTATACGGCTTAGGCGCGGCGCCTAAGCATTTTTGCCTCCCGCCTAAGCAGGGTTCTCCCCAGACGGTGGAACAGCGGCGCTACGCCGCTATACCTCTAGGTCAGCGCCGCTATACTCCGCGCGTGACGGTGATGAGCGAGCGAGCGAGCGTCCGTGCGTCCGTCCGTCCGTCCGTACCCCGGTTGACGGCTAGGAGCTCCCGGCTGACGGCGATGAGCGTCCGTCCACCCCCCGGCTGACGGAGTTGATGACCGTCTGTTGACCACCGTCTGGGGAGAACCCTGCCGTAGCTAATGCGTATAAGCTAACACCAGTCTCTCACCAAGACACCTGCCCTACTCTCCACTGATTCTCCTGGCACCACAGCTCTATCTCTCTCCTCTGGCCATTAATTCTTCCCCCAATCTCTCTCTGCTCTCTGGGTTGCACAATGGGCTCGTAGTTATACGGCTGTGGTCCGTCGTATGTGTCATTGTACACATTTAAAGTTTCCTCGGGGTCAGAACCGGCACCAGAATCCATTGTTTTCCTATTGTTCAAATCGACCGCTCTCCCTCTGCCTACGTCACTTCCGGTCAAGCGTTTTCAAATGCGGAAGTAAAATGTTATCACAAAAACGGCCACCAAAGCCTAAATATGGCATGTATAAATATAATTTTAATAAAAAAATGTTCCTACATTATTTTTCTAAACATTGATGTTAGGGGGGTCTAACCTGCAATATGCGCTTTAATTTAATTTAGTTAACTATAATAACCCTGGTACACACACACACACACACACGTCAGCATCTGAGTTGAGCAGAAGATGGTTTGAATGTCGCTTGACTGCGAGATGGCAAAGGCGGTGTAGAGTTTGGGTCAAGCAGAACTGGATGAACTTGGACCGGGAGCTGGTGATAAAGGTGTACAAAGGTGTGTGATTACGTGACTTCGCTGGAGACTTTTAGAAGCTAACTGGTGTTTTTCAGATTTTGTGTGTGGCACCAGTGCTTTCACAAAAGACAAAAAAGGCAGCGGTAAATGAACACACATATTTAAGACCTAACTAAATGAAATTTAAGACCTATTTTGTATGGACCTTGAGTCTGAAAATAAAGCTTATCTATCTATCTATCTATCTATCTATCTATCTATCTGCAAAATATGGGCGTATTTAAGACTTTTTAGGGCCTAAAATTGAGATAGTCAAATTTTAGGCTTTTTAAGACCCCACGGAAACCCTGTAAGGAGGAGAGTTTATTGTTCTCAACCTTGTCCTGGCAGTCATGGAGAGACAAGAGGATTGTGTGTAGCACACTTGCAGGTGACATATTAGCGTGTCAGATGGTTTTGATAATGCCATCTTCCTGGCTACACTCCTCTCTGAACTGACTACTGGTGATGCTGGACATGCTACACCAGTGGTTCCCAACCGGTGGGGCCCGCCCCCCTGGGGGGGCGCGGACACTCTCCCGGGGGGGCGTGAGTAGGCTACAGGATGGGAGGAAAAAAAAAAATCTGGAAAAAAAAAAAAAAAAAATATCATGAAAATTCCCCCCATGTTGAAATGCAAGTGGTTGGACTATTATAACACACAAACAAATCATCCTTCTGGCAACTTTTTTTGTTTGTCAAAAGCGACCACCGACAAATCTATCTTTTACTGGTGTTATTGGAGACTTTTGTGATGTTTGGAGACTCTGACTTGAAAGCACGTATCACTCTGCAGTTACTGTGCTCAACGAGCAGCGGGTGCTGCTGTGAGTCCCTCCCCCGTCCAAAAGCACTCACAGGCGGTCAGTCTCTCAGTAGCCTCGCGCAGCAGTCCAGCCTGCTGTCAGAGCAGAGAGGAGACACACAGCACTCCGCGTCCAGGATGCGCATGGCCGCCGCCATCCCCGCCCTGGCGTACAGAGCGGGTGTAAATGTACCGTATATTACCAAATAATAGCCGGGTTTCAATTAACCGCAGGGTCCCTTTAAACACTGTGTGCAGATGTATATTTTGATAAATAACCAAATAAATAAATAATAATAATTTTTTTTTTTTAAATCAAGGAAGAAGACGTGACCACTGACACTGCACATTTTTCTTCTTCACCTTCTTCACATATTGTGCTTGCTTCCTGTCAGTAAGTATCACATTGATGATCGCCATGGCTCCGGTGCAGCAAAATATAAAAAGTACGACTTGAAATTCAAACTTTCTGTCGTAAAATGTGCAGAGGAAAACTCGGGAGAAGCAGCCGCTAGAAGTTTCTCTGTCGACCCCAAGAGAGTGAGAGACTGGCGGAAAAATCAAACTGAGCTTCAGCATCTGTCAGAGAAGGACAGCAACAGGACCAGGCTGCCTGGTGGAGGGAGGAAGAAGGCTAGCGAGGAGCCTGAGATAAACATGCGGGGATGAGTTATCAGCAAACGGGCACACCACGAGAGAGTGTCCCGCAAAATGATCAGGACGATGGAGAAACAAATGTCCGCCACCGTGAGTGACAGTAGTGATGAGGAGTTTGCAGCAAGTGCTGGTTGGCTGAATCGTTTCCTCCGCCGCAACAACTTCACTTGCAGAAGGATGCCAGAGAATTCACCGAGAAGCTGGCGAAGTTTGTGACATTTTCATCCCGGATTTTTGTGAGGAAAGAATTAAATGTCTGTCCCAAATTGCCGCCTGGTATGTTCAGTGATTGAAACAAATGAATGCCCCGACTATTATTTGGTATTTTACGGTACGATAACTCTCCCGGCCGGGGAGAGAGACACGCATCACAGTGCTCAACTGCAGACACATCAAAGAGGTGACGAGACTCATCATGACTGACAGGCATCAAGGCCACTCAGCGTTACCTTACCGACCCGCCCCCAGATAATTCATTCACCAAAACAGGGCCTGTGGCAATTCTGGACAGCTGTTTTTTTTTCTTTCGTTTTTTTCCTTCTTCTTCCTTCATGGGCCCCTGTCGGCGTCTGTGTGTGTGTGTGTGTGTGTGTGTGTGTGTGTGTGTGTGTGTGTGTGGGTGGGTGGGGGGTTGCGCCAACTGCGATGAACCAGCTTTGGGGGGGCCCAGCTTGTAAAAGGTTGAGAACCCCTGTGCTACACCAATAACCTGAGTCACAATCATTCACTGGTTGATGCTCTAAAGCAGGGGTGCCCACACCTGTCTAGCTTGCGAGCTACTTTTAAAATGACCAGGTCAAAATTATCTACCTACATAAAAAATACTAAACATCTATTTATTTATACATATACTGAGTATACTTTATATAACTGATATTCAGAGAGTTATGTAACCCTTGGTATTGTACATAAAAATTGACAGCCGTAATGCACATAAGTGACAAACAGCCCTCAATATTGCACACAGTTTACACAGCGGGAGCCCGGTTTTCTAATAAAGTTTCTGAATGACTGAAAAATTAACCCTCCCCGCGTTCCTTCTTTCATGGGCAGTAATGTTAATAGTAATGATCGACCGATGCATCGGCCGGCCGATATTATCGGCATTAGGGGAGTGCCAAAATATCGATACTACGATATATCGCGGTATTTCGTCTTGAGGTACGTTATCGATACACTGGTGCCAAATATCGATATTTAAAAAGGAAAAAAAAAACTTTTTTTTTTTTTTTTTTTTTGGGCCCACCACCACCACCCCTCTTAGGAGGACAACTTTATCTTTATTCAAACATAGCCCAGTGTTGGGGAGTAATGAATTACATGTAACGACGTTACGTAATTTAATTACAAAATGTATGTAATTGTAATCCGTTACATTACTGGGAGAAAATATGTAAATAAATTACAGTTGCTTTTGTAAATTTCAATGATTACAACTTAAGTTACATTTGAAAAATCGCCGCAAAAGCTCGGATTTATCAAATAGTTTTTCGCCCCCCTGGATTCATGTTTGTTTTTAGTTTTTTTCATATCAACATCCTCCTTTCAAAACTGACGCTTGTGATTGGCTCTCTCTGGTCATGTGCCATTCGACTCAACCGACAAACCGTACGGCGGCAGTCAGAGTCAGCAGCAACATTGTCGGCGGCGCACAAGATGTTCCTGGGCTGGAAATACAAAAAACACTTCATACAGACAGAAGCCAGGCTTCCCTGTATTACAAAGGTGGCTCTCTTTTAACCCGGCTAGATCACCATGGTAACTTATGCTTAGCTC
The DNA here is from genome assembly GCF_900880675.1 of Sparus aurata. Taxonomy (NCBI): domain Eukaryota; kingdom Metazoa; phylum Chordata; class Actinopteri; order Spariformes; family Sparidae; genus Sparus; species Sparus aurata. The sequence goes on along the minus strand of NC_044195.1, from coordinate 490,002 downwards.
ATAACCTGGTTCCGACCAGGTTATGTTCAGAGTTTAATCATAAAATCGGCTAGAAAAGCGCCGGTTTCACTATTTAACTCATACAGCTGGCGTCACCTTTACTTTGAAAGTCCAGTGGAGCTGGATCAGAACGGAGCATTTGTACGGAGGGAGAGATCGCGCTGATCCGCTGCTGTTTACTTTCTCTCTGAGCGTCTCCGCCTACAGATGTTCAGCTGAGGGGATACGCTGCTCAGCTGTTGATCCGACTCGCGTCAGGAGGTCATTTATTAGGCTATAGCCTATTTACTTTTATATACAGTCAGTCACCACTGAAAGAAGGTGTGCGCTCGCAGCAGGACAGATAATTTAACTTAATGTGGCCATGAATAAATTAATTGTTCCGCCTGTTGCCCAAACGCAAATCTTGAGTAGGTCTACTCTGTTTTCTCACATTTAAAAATGTCTTTGTACAGAGACAACATGAGATTTGCTTGTAGCTACAGCACCTAAAAAAAACACTGTAACCGATTTTCATAGCACACCCAGCCTCGCTTTCAATAAAACACACACTGGCATTTTATAATTGCGATCAGTGAGATATATGAAAACAATATAAAACACAGTTTAAAACAACAGTTGTTGTTGCTCTAAAGCTTCATATTTAAAAGCAGCTCAATGTAGAGCTGTCAGAAATTAAAATCAGCCTCCTCTTGTCATATTTGCAGCAACACTGTAGTTTCAGGCTGTGATCATGCTTTTTTGTATTGCTCATACTCTCTCCATTAAAACAACCTGCTCCTCTTGGCTGAAATCAGCCCGTTGTCGCTCAATTTAGTGAGGAAGTGAGCCTCCTTCGCAGGTCAGGCCTAAGGTCAGACTCATAATATATGGTTAAACCTTTGAACTGAAAGGTTTATCACACTATAGGTCTTAAAATGTGAAAATGGTTAGCAGTTAAGAGATTTCATTCAAAATTAAGAAAAGTAATCATAATGTAATTAAATGTAATTAGTTACATTACTTTGAGAAAGTAATTGAAATAGTTACACTACTATTACATTTTCAACAGGGTAACTTGTAATTGTAACCAACTACATTTCCAAAGTAATCTTCCCAACATTGACATAGCCTAACCCTATACAACCAAATACAATTTTAAAAATGGTTTAAGTAGCTCTGAAACCCACACATATAGATATTTAATGATAGTTGTAGTCAGTGTGTGTGTTAAGAAGAGACACTGTGCAATATACTCTTTGTTTATTTGGCTGTCATTCATGTGAAATTGATTGAAAATGTTTTGTAATTCCTGTGAAATGGATTCAGTGCAGTCAATAAATTCTGAATTTCTTCAATGACACAGATATCGTGATGTATCGTGGATGAAATTTCTTGCAATATGTCGATTATCGCAGAATCGCTGTATCGTGATATTATCGTTATCGAGGGCAAAATATTGTTGTAGGAACATGTCCCTTTTAAACATCTTTATATCACAGGAGACGCGATCTGCAGGTCCACACAGATTCCCCTCTGATCCACTTTCTCTGACACTCTAATGGCCTGACTCTCTTCCTCCCCCTCCCTCCATTCACACTCTGATGGTGGGTTAAACAACATGTGCTGGGCAATAAACATTTCTTGTGATAAGGGACTGCTGGCTGAGTTCACAAAGGGGGGTTGCCAGACCCCAAAGGATTACCGCTGAGAGTGGGAAGACGACCATTTGTCACCTTAAAGGAGAACTTCGGTCGATTTAAACATGCAGCTTCATTGCTCAAGCTACCCTTGACTTGCGAGTACCGAAGACGCGAAAAAATTTGGTCCAGCCATTACAGAGCTCCGTGAACGGAGATGTAGCATTGAACGCTAACTGCATGGGGTCAGAACTTCACGCTGTGTTTTAAGCATCTTAACATGCTCCACATCTCACACCAGAAGTTATGCAACATCAGCAGACACCTTAGCACACAGCACTGTAGCGTGTATGACTCAAACTGAATAAAAAAGTAGTTAAAATAGTGTGTTTGTGCAAGCAGCTACTTACCTGTTTGTTGACATCCGTGTGTTCCGGTAGCTAGACCAAACTAGTCAATCCGTCGACTAGTCGACTTGAGATGTGGAGCATGTTAAGATGCTTAAAACACAGCGTGAAGTTCTGACCCCATGCAGTTAGCGTTCAATGCTACATCTCCGTTCACGGAGCTCTGTAATGGCTGGACCAAATTTGTTCGCGTCTTCGGTACTGGCAAGTCAAGGGTAGCTTGAGCAATGAAGCTGCATGTTTAAATCGACCGAAGTTCTTCTTTAAGTTCCCTCTTACCTGACTTATATAGGGTCTATGCCAACAGGACACTGGACATCCGAGACTCAGAAAGGTCTCCTTTCACATCTGGATTTTGTTCACTTTGACGGGCTGTTGATAATTCAGGGCGCAGTGGTCACTGAGAAAAACAAGGTCCCAATTTGTTATATCAGACTTGTCACCCTCCACATCTGGTATGAGCCATCAAAGTGCCATACATGTGAATTACGACACTCAACCCAGCCCGAGTGTTTCTGCATTCCAAGCAGGAGAAAGGAAGAGCCTTGAATTCTGTCTTAATGCTAAAAGGGTATTTAATGTAATCTCATCTTTTGCAGGACAAAATATCCTTACTCAGCTGGATGAGAACCCAAACATACTTTTTTCCCCTGTTTTCTAAGTTCAAGGAAACTACAGTTAGTAAATTCAGATTTAATCCCTGAAAGTGTGATGGAGCCACAGCTCCACCTAGTGGTAAGTCCGGGTATAGTCAAGAGGAGAGTTTCTGACACAAACGGACTTTATATTTGTACTTATAAATATGATTACCTACCTCCAACATATATTCTTGTGCCAAAAGTTAAGCTAACCTTTTCAAAATGTCTTTAAGCCATCAGTGCTGCTAAAATCGTATGCAACTGTGTGTGGGTCTTGTTATAACCAATGACTCCCCTCTTTACTTTATTAGGCAATTCCTGTCATGTCCTTTTCATGTTTATGTAACAAAGGTTGATGTAAAAACCATGGTGGATTTAGGTGAATCAGTCGGTCATGATCTTGAAACGTTACACCGTTATTATATTTCATTAAGTAATAAGTTCGCAATATCAGCTGTAATATGAGCTGTGATGTCACCGGAGGAAGTGACGTGACAGTCCGCCCTCAATTCTGCCTTCAACGTAAGTGTTAAAAGAGCAAACTTCACGTCGCTCTTTCTCTTCTTTTTCGTAACCCTACCTGCTTAATCTTTTCTACAACGCGTTTACACTTATATTTTTCAAACTTAATCTCCGTACTTTGCTTTGTTCGCACCTCCAGACTTTTTCTCCGGAGATTTGAATTGCTCCCAGAACTCTTACCAAGAAACGCGCAGTTATTTTGAAAATAAATCTTTTCGAAACCGAAGCGAGAACGAGATTAATCCTTTTTGTATTCTTTTATATCGCCAAGTATTGCAACTCAGTAAGCCAGAAAAGCTATTTTTGTTTTTGTATTAAGTAACTAAGACGGACTCGCCAGGCCAGCGTTTCTTTCCCCGTTATTTTTATACAAAAGACCTAATCGATATATGTTCGGAGCTCCGCAATATCAGCTCAAGAAAGAGACTCTGACCAGAACTCGTGATTATTACAAGTCGGTGCAGTTAACTGCTCAAGAAGCCGTGAAGAAATCCACAGCCTAGAGAAGAAGTAGCATCCGGTCGTTCAGGTCGCCTCCCACGCACTCAAGCAAGAACACTGCTGGGCCAGGAGCTGTCCTCAGCTGAACCGAGACGACATCGCTCCACAGCGGCTCCGAAACCGCCGCCGCCTTCCTGCACGGAGACGATCGCTGCTCCAGGCCGTCCAGAGTCCGGGATCCCGCTCTTCGAATAAAGTAGGCTAAAACATTTCACATGACAAGAGTCACACTCGAATTAGATCAGAGTTGGTGTTTGTGGAAGCTTCGAATATATATAGATATATCTCACAAATTCAAAGCCCTCGCCATATCGCCTCAATAGAATAAACATTAATTCGTAGTGATAAATTACCGGTTACTTACACTAAAACCCACCATCCTTTAGAATTCATCTTGTCCTCATTTTATTTAACAATTTCTGTTAATATTGTCACATATTTGAATTATTATTTCACATCCTTTATTCTGCATTTATTTAGTAAATAAACATATTTAACCACATGTCGTTGTCTGTGCTCTTTTAATTTGAGGTGGGAAACAGATGGTATAGTGGAAAGAATTCATGACTTCAGAATAAGAGCAAATTGAAATTCAACAGATCAATTCGAGACTGATCTTTTGTGTTCAAGCCAAACTTGGACAGTTAATATTCTGACTAGTTCCCTCCGAGCTAGTCGCACAGAGAATCATCGGAGGTGGTGCCCCGTCTAAAAGTATAATTTATTACCAGTAATTAATTACCCCCTTTTATCAAAGTAGTGTCTCCTACATTGTGATGGTATTGTATCGCAAGGTACCTGGTGATACCCAGCCCTACAATTAATTCAATGGTTGTATTGTCGTATTCAGTCACAAGATGTCACCAAAATCACACTGTCCCTTTTAAAATCTTTCAGAAAATGATGTAAGTGTATCGAATCGTATCGTTGGCTGAATATCGTGATATATATCACATCGTGAGCTGAATATCGTGTATCGTATCGTATTGTGAGATTAGTGTATCGCTACAGCCCTAATCGGCATTGGCCGATGCGGGCTGCTGCGTTCGCCGATCCGGCATTATTTACAGACAGACGTCCACAGGCAGCTCCGTGTTGCTGGAGACGCTGCAGTGCACGTGCAGACCATGCATAGCCCCTCCACCACTAGGAGAGTGCTGGAAGCCTGCTCTTCAACACAACGGTAAGTTTTAAGCTTTCAAAGCATCTTTTAACTGTTTAACTTCGCTGAAATATTGCCATACACTTCGAAAGTTGAAACACGAATGCCAAATGCATGCTCTATATATGTTTTGCTTGAAACTATAGCTAAGCAAGTTTGTGGGTCCAAATGGTAAACAGGAATGCCGAATGCTCGTCTATAAAACTGCTTGCCATTGTGGCTATATGTATTCATACGGTAGCTGTTAGGAACAATGGACATAGGATTAAGTAATGCCGGCATTGTTCCGTGGTGTTGTAGCAGTTTTATTTAGCGACCACCTGGCTGGAGGTTTGGACACGTGTGTATTTCTCTCTCCCTCTCTCCCTACTTGGAGCGGGGTGTGTGTGTTCTCTCTCCCTCTCCCTACTTGGAGCAGGGCGGAGTTCCCTTGCCATCGCGGTGATATCAGAGTGCAACCCCCCTTCAAAGAGAGCTTTAATGATGAGAGATATGTTTTATATGTAGTTGAATATTAATTTGTGTTAACGTTTATCATGTACCAGACAAGTGCACCGTGATGGCCTTACTTGTGTTTAGAGCCGTTTGCACAAGTTAGCATTAGCAGTCCAGTTCAATGGTGGTTGAGATTTTCAGTCAGCGTCAGCTACCAAACAGAAGTTCGTGTGTGTGTGTGCGTCTCACTCAGTGGGACACACACGTATCACAGCGATATATGAGAGTGCTGCGCCGACTGAAGGAGAGCTTTTGTAACTTTGAGAAACAGTTTTATACTTGGTTAAATATTTATTCCTGTTAACGCTGATGCAATTTAGAACAGAAACTTGAACAGTTTGTTGCTTAATGCGCATCTGACATCACGTTATTTTCCTCTGCTAATTTATGTTCTGGGGTTGCCATTCTGGCAGCTTCTTTTACATTTTGGTTTAGACCTACTAGTGTGTTGTCTTTGCATATTAGGTGGCATAGTAGCCTAAGACATGCTCATTTTATTTTATGTAGAAAAATTTAAACCATGGCATCTTAAATTACAAATCAAGCACTTTATTTCTACGGCTTATTTATTTATGGTTTATTGTTTTCTTAAATTATTTAAATGTGTTGACAAAAGACATTTTGTGATAACCTGATTATATCTGTCTTATAATATGTCAGCAAGCAATGCATCATCAAGACTGTGTTGTAGATGTGGAAGCCTTTTACCCGTGCACAGTTAACCATATGCACCGATCCATATGATGCACACATAATGTGGGTGATATGAATGTAAGATGATGGAAAAGATTGACACTGATCTGTGTTTTTGTTTATTCTTTTTAAAGAAACTAGTGCATTGCCCGTAGGAAATATGTGTTCCTATAGAAAAGTAGGAGGTTAAGAAGCTTTTTCATGGATGGCCAAATGAGGCTGTGTTTGAAGGTGGGACATCAGGGATATTTAGGTTTGTTGTGAAATCCAATATTCCAGGGTTAGGGTTCCGTTTTTTACTATTTTTGATTTTGCCATTATATTTCACCTTAAAAACTATTTACTTGGTGTCATTATTTTCAGCACAACCTCACATGTGTAACTGTACAGTTATTTTTTCATTTTGATTTACTGTATTAACACAATGGACCTAAAATCACAAAAAAACATAAAATCCAAGTAGAAAAAAGTTGGATTATTTTACTGTGAAAACCACAAATATGTTTTAAAAAAACATTTTTTATTACTTATAATGCAAATATAAATTGTTGTTTGCTAAATTTGTGCATACATTTTAAAAATTTACGAAGTTATATGTAAGTATTTACATTTAAATGCAGGCAATGCTCAGGTCTGCCTGAGCTCCTTCCAGCTGAATGAAGAGCTACACTGCCTGCTCCACATTCAGCTTCTCCTCATTGTTCTGACTCATTAAACAAAAAACCGACTCCACAACACACTAAACACACTACACCAAACACTACATAACACACTAACTATACACTCCAAACACGCTAAATGTCACAAATCTCTCAACTCTCAATATCACTGTCTGTACACCGACGGTTGTTGCCTGTCAATCATCCGCCTCTGTCCCTCCCACAACTTCCTGTTCCTCAACAACCAAACTTGCTGCTTGGACACTTTAGTGACAAAAGCCCGTTTTTACCGTTTCTTCTGCACTAGACACAAAGCAAACGTGACGGCAATGTTCGCGAAAAAGCGTGGTGGACATTATTCACCCTAAGTCCGGTTTTGGACGTGCCGGTGGGTCCGGTCCGTCGACTTGGGAGCTAGCTATACACGAACATTCCGATTCCACTTTGTTGTACACGTGTATCTGGATCTCCTCAGACCGGAACAGACTCAGTCCGGACTCGTTTAATCTCATTAATCCACAACAGTCAGTTTAGATGCACAAAACAGAACGGGACTGAACCGCCGGCAAAATCCCGGTCCAGCTCGCGCTGCTTGTTTCTTAAGGTGGGGGGTCGCAGTGGGCTCTGCAGTGATTGGCTCTGGTGCGCACGTAACTGTGGTGGCTTGGTGGACAATGCTCGCGAATTTGTAAAGCATTTATGAAATTATTTATTAACGGTGTCATTGCAGTCCAAACAAATGCGAAGTCGCACACCCTTGAAACACGCAGCAGCCATGTTGTAAGTCTCAGGTCAGTCTGATCCTGATCCGCAGAGATATTTGATAAACACACACACACACACACACACACACACACACAGATTCCTTGCTTTTATAGAGAGATGGCAGAGCAGAAAACCAATCCAGTGTGGCAGCATTTCACAGAGCCTACTCCTGGAAAGGCTTGTTCTACCTCACCCGTTTTTAACATTTGTTAAATATTGTTTACTTGTTCTTGTTCTACCTCACCTGTTTTTAACATTTGTTAAATATTGTTTACTTGTTCTTGTTCTACCTCACCTGTTTTTAATCTTTGTTATATATTGTCTACTTGTTCTTGTTCTACCTCACCTGTTTTTAATCTTTGTTAAACATTGTTTACTTGTTCTTGTTCTACCTCACCTGTTTTTAATATTTGTTAAATATTGTTTACTTGTTCTTGTTCTACCTCACCTGTTTTTAATATTTGTTAAATATTGTTTACTTGTTCTTGTTTTACCTCACCTGTTTTTAATATTTGTTAAATATTGTTTACTTGTTCTTGTTCTACCTCACCTGTTTTTAATATTTGTTAAATATTGTTTACTTGTTCTTGTTCTTCCTCACCTGTTTTTAATATTTGTTAAATATTGTTTACTTGTTCTTGTTTTACCTCACCTGTTTTTAATATTTGTTAAATATTGTTTACTTGTTCTTGTTTTACCTCACCTGTTTTTAATATTTGTTAAATATTGTTCACTTGTTCTTGTTTTACCTCACCTGTTTTTAATATTTGTTAAATATTGTTCACTTGTTCTACCTCACATTTTTTAATTTCAATAAATGTTCCTTTTTTTAAAACTGAAACTTGTAACATTTGTTATCATCATTGTGTAATTTTTATGATGAAAATTGAGGGAGCAAAAGTAGTATTCGCTCCAAATATCGGCTCAAGTAAATCGGCAGTCCGTATCGGTCTTCGGCTAAGGCTAATGAAAAAAAAAAAAAAAAAAACGGTATCGGCATCGGCCCTAAAAAATCCATATCGGTCGATCCTTAGTTAATAGCTTCTATTTTTCAGTCATATCTGTAAACACCATCTGAACAAAAATGCACAACTGCAGTCTAATTAAAGGGCCCTATGATTTCCGCGATCACGGAATCGCGGAATTGGCCGATTAAAACAGAAAAATGGAATTGTTTAACGCGGAATATCGCGGAATTTGACATAATGTCACTGAAATGCTGTTTTCGTGTGGAAGAGGAACGTATGTCTGAGGAAAACTGCACGGAGGGAAGCAAATCTGGGTGGCACAACAAGTCCCCACCCCCCACCCCCCCAAACAATGTAAGCATGGCGAAGCGGCTGCCCACGGCTCCGTCTTCGTCGCTGAAAAAACGGAGAGACTCGACATTAACCCCTCAGTACAGAGCCGAGCAGGGCTGCAATAGGGCTGGGCGATATGGACTAATAGTCATATCCCGATATATTTAGGCTGAATATCGATATACGATATATATCCCGATATTTTTATGCAAAGTGAGAGCAAATGTTCAGTCAAAGTCAAAGCCAAATATGACATGTGGGTGGGAATTTCGTCATTTTAGGGGCAAGTCCATTTGGCCTTCACGTCCTAATTTATAATAAGACATGGATTATGTATTTAAACATTTTTTAAAATACCAATATCAAGTTAATGTTACATTACAAAACAGTTTTTCTTAAGTAGGGTTAGGGTGAGGTGGGGGAGTTATTGACTGGGAAGTTCGAATCTGTGAATATATTTCCAACTTTACCGGACTAAATCCTACCACATAAGTCGGTTACGTCAAAATCGGCTGAGCTCGCTCGCTGTGCTGTAAGTTTTGTTCTTCTGTTTTGAGACGCTGCTGCTGTTTGAGAGGCTTTCACGTGAGAACATCGTGATGATGAAACTCCACCTGCGGGAACCGCGGACTCACTGAAGTTACTGTGAGTGACTACTGTGCACTCAGGTGGCTGTAATTCAAGGCAAGCTCGCTACACTGTCCGGTGGCCGTGCGATGATTTTTTTTCACGGGGTATCAAGGCAAAAGTGCAGGGCAACGGCGGCCACCAAAGTGTTTGTTGAAGAGTGCCGGAGTGTCTGTTCCAGCCCCTCCCCTCTCTGTGCATGAAGGAGGAGGGGCGGGGGGAGCAGTGCAGAGAGCTCCGGGTCAGCGGCTTGCCCGGAGCAGGGATCACAGCGCAAATTTGAACTATATCGATGTATGCGATATGGTCTAATTCCATATCACATTTCAAAAATATATCGATGTAAGTTTTATATCGATATATCGCCCAGCCCTAGGCTGCAACTAACGATTATTTTGGTTGTCAACTAATCTATCGATTATTTTGGCAGCATCTGTTTCTACTTTGGTTTTACCTTCATATTCTCAGAGCAAATTAAAAACCCATGAAACATGCATTTGAAAACATTATATTTTGAAACACAAGTGGATTTTTCAACTGAACTAATTAATACTAATTATTACAGTTTTTAATTGATTACATATCTTACAAATTAATTATTATGTTATAAATCATCGCATTAAGTGGAGGTTTACTATTCAGTGTTTTATCCAATTTATATTATTACTGTTTACTGACTTAATATCCTACACATGAATTATTACTGATATCGTTGCTGTCAGACAGAAACATCTTATTTGCAAATTTGACTTATTTTTTTAGAATCATTTTACTGGCCACCCTTCACATCTGTACACAATATTAGCCAATAAATGTATTAGAGAGCCTGTCTCCAGCTGGCCTCTTGGCTGATGACACATGGGGCAGCACAACCACACTTGTTGTTGTCATTTGAGATCTGTTGCATTTTTTATAACTATGAACTTTAATAAATCACTTTTTGGTTGCACACTAACGGATGAATATGTCTAAAAAATGCAAATCCATTTCAGTTTGATTTGCTTGTAGGTTTGTAGGCTATTTTTTTTTTAAATAACTCAAAATAATGACTGTATTTCCAGCTACAAAAGGGAAAATCTCTCTCCTCCCTCCATTGTTGTTGTGTCGCTGCGTGAAGTACACGTGAGCTCTCCTCATGCTGAAAACGTGACTTTTCGCATACGTGACATCACTCCTTGAGACGCAGGAAGAAAGCAAACATTTATTTTTACTGAGGAAAATGACAAAAACAATAGTAACACACAGTGACTTGAATAAGTAACTTTAATCTGATTACTGGTTTGGAAATATTAATGCGGTAGATTACTCGTTACTGTGGCCGGGCCGGGCCACTCTTGGGGGCCGGGCTGGGCCGTGCCAGGACTCAACGTGCACGGGGTCGGGTCGGGTTTGATGTTTTTGGGCTCGATCTGAGCTCTACTACAGAGTCACACGAAAATTTAATGTCATATATTGAAGACAGGAGGTTACCGCCCAAAAATGTTCCCAAACTTTGGACGTGTTTGGTTTCGCTTTCCTGCTCTCCTCAACATGTTCCGCCATCATTCATATTCTTCTTCTTCTGCGGAACCGTCTTCTTCTTCTATGCCACACTGTGGTGCGCATTCTAGTAGCGGTGCTAAAGTGATTTGCTCCGGCTCAAATCTTTTTTTTTTTTTTAAATGATGATAAATAATAATAACAATAATAAATACAACGTGTCGACGCACAAATTTTGTGTTGACAAATTTTTATTGTCGACGTAATCGATTACGGCGACTAATCGTTGCAGCCCTAGAGCCGAGCAGTTCCCGAATGACTTGTACGTGTCAGGTGAACCTGTTGTTTTGCAAAGAAGCAGACCTGAGAAATCATAATTAAAGTTGTAATGCGAGAGAGTTAGCCACCTGCCCGATTCATATTATCGGCATATCGCCAGAGTGACTGTTAACTGCTGCTAACAGTAGCTGCTGTTAGCTAGCTAGCCCCGTTAGCCACAGCCCTCTTAGCTGACTCTGCCTGGGCTGGGAGCTCAAAGGACAGGGGGAGGGTTGGTGTTTTCAATGCTAGCTGGTAAGTATGTTATTGACATAACGTCATGTGTATAATTTCTCATTTTGTTGGTCATCTTTGCAAATTTTTTGAATATTTACAACTTACATTTTCAGAACAATTTTGATATGCAAACATTTACTGGATCTGCCTGAGATTTGACCATGTTTTTATTCAGTGAATCCCAAATTAAACCCATAAAAACACAAAATATACTACTGTATGAAGACATGATGAAGTCAAGATGTTTTTGATGCACTTTAGTGTACTCTACGGTACAGTATTGAGGAAATGTGTTTGTCACCTCAATACATTTAAGGTAATTTCTATTTAATTTGTGTACATCTTGTCATTTACATTAAAGCAACACTGTTTTAGTAGTAAAATAAGAGTAAAAGGTAAAAAAAAAAAAAATGGATTCCCAAAATTTAAAAATGGTATTTGGGAAAAAATAAAACGGAAATTGGGAAAAAATGAAACGGATTTTATAGGGCCCTATAATTACAGTGAGAAACTTTCACAGTCTGCTATGTTTCCTCGGTCATTATTTCACAGCGCTGTGTAACTGTACTTCTTGATAGCTGAAGAGAACCCGAAATAAGGATTCAGCTGCCTCGACGAAGGCCTCTTTTATCTTCCCTCCATCTTGGAAGGACTTCTTATGCTTAATGATAGAGTGACTCACCCGTAACGATGCTTCGGTGGTGGCCCTGTGAATTCCGCTGTGTGAAAAATGACTGACCGATTAACTGTGATTTTAGTTCCCTAACCTTTCTCTTTCTCAGCTGGCTTTTTGGAGGGAAGTTGGTATCGTACTTTTTATGAACAGTGCAAAAGTGCCTCTCAACATTCCCTTTGGAAAACAGCGATGGTAGTTGAAAAAGCAGACAAATGCACTTTGAAAAAGACATAGTGAAAAAAAGTCCTCCTGGTATGTTTTGGGTTTTTTATGTGGTCCAGCTGCCCCACTAATTTTTTATATCCCTTCTTTTGTTGATATCAATTGAAGCCGCTAACCAGGTCACTTAGCTTGTTTGTGTCTTACAGTAGCTAGCGCATTTGCGCATGCATGGTGACCCGTGACGTGTGATCTGTACAAGAAGAGATCTAAGGCTGGCCGTCCTGTACGTTAATTAGGTGGCATAGATTCGACTTGGCCTTTTGGAGATTATTTAATTCATTCATTTTCCTGCTGCTTAATCTAGAAAAGAAATTGGAATGTCACGCAATCTACCAGCACTACCTCTGCGGTCTACCGGTCGATCGTGATCAACGTATTGGGCACCCCTGCACTAAAGTCAATTAAGTCCATCACTGAGAAAAAAATAAATCTGGAAATAAGCATCATCAAAGAAATTATCCAAACTCGAAAGATTGAGCATATTCATTGGTCCCATCCAAAAAATCAACTTGCAGACTGCATCACGAAAAGAGGCACTTCTGCTCCCCAGTTGATTAAGGCACTCAGTGAAGGACATTGGAAAATTCTCTGAGCCATATGTTGCAACTCATGTTGTAGTCATGTTCAAAAAGTTGGTCAAAAAAGAAGGTCACAGGGTTTTTTAAGAGAGTGAGTTTGTTATGTCACAGGCATTTGTATATTGCACTGGTGTGCTGTACACCAATCAGCCACAACCTTAAAACTACTGACAGGTGACGTGAATAACATTGATCATCTCATCACAATGTAATGTTCTGCTGGGAAACCTTACGTGCTGGCATTCATGTGAATGCCACTTGACACGAACCACCCATCCAAACACTGTTGTGTACCAAATACACCCCCTCATCACAACAACACTACCCAAGGGCAGTGGCCCCCCCAGCAGGACAATGTGCCCTGACACACTGCAAACACTGCTCAGAAACAGCTTGAGGAACACAATAAAGGGCCCAAGATGTTGACTGGGCCTCCAAATTCCCCAGATCCCAATCTGATTGAGCATCTGCATGACTTGCTGGAGCTGGTCTGATCCATTGTGTCCCCACCCCCCGACATACAGGAACCAGAGGATACACTGTAAAACACCACAGGACACACTCAGAGGTCTTAAGTCCATGTCTTGACAGGTCAGAGCTGTTTTGGCTGCACAAGTGGAACCTTCACAATATAAGGCAGGTGGTCATAATGTTATGCCTGATCGGTGTATATCCTGCTGGTATAACAACTACATGTGTGAGATAATATATTGTTACCAAATGTGTTTTAGTAGAAAACAGAAACTTTTATTATGATGTCTGAGGAAGTGACATTGTTCGTTATTGTGTTTGTGGTGAACATGGTGGATGTTAATTAAGCAGTTCTCAAAGAGAAAAAGAGTGTTTCTTGTTGTGTAACATTTACTTTATGAAGTGGGCCCCTATCTGAGACCATAAATTAGATATAACATAACATAGATTTTATTCTGTATTTCTCCAATATTTATTTGGGCTTTTGACATTCCAAATGTGTTATGTGTAAAATCTAAATTGCCATCCATATAAGGTACCTTCATCAGTAACTGGGGTTCGCTGTTTAAAATCTTTAATCTAACTACCCATGCGGCTGTCATTGAGTTGAGTTTTCCACCATCTAGTTGGTGGAAAAAAAAAATGGTTGCCAGATTTGTCCATAAATACCCAAAGACAGTGACCCAGGTCTGGTCCAGCTGATCGTCAGATGACAGAGACTCTCCCTGACTGTAGAAGGGATCCACCTGAGCTGGAGACAGGCACACCTGCTGCACACCTGAAGAAAGAGACACGTAGACAGCAGTGATCAGTCAATTGACGCTTGGGTCTGGCTGTCTGGGGCAGCTTACAAGAAAATAATCAAGGTTGCAGATGGGCAATGAGTGACAAAGCAGTGTTACCTGGGGAGTCAGGTCTGGTCTGATGGTAATATTGCAACATTACATGTTAATGGACAGGATTAAACCTGTTTTGATCCACACCCAGTAGAAGAAAAAGACACTGTAGTGCCACTATGCACTATGGCTAATCCACAAGAGTCAGCGGAGCTAGAGGAACCGTCCGCTACTTTCAGATCAGCCAAAAAAGTGTAAGAGAGCAAGAGTTGGAGTGGACGAAGATGGTGTGTTGCAGTTGTTCAGCAATGGTAATGGAAGGGAATAACGCGAACACATAGATGGCATTGCCCAAATGTGTTAATTACCGGAATGACACAATTAATGAAAAAATAAATAACAATTCTAGGTGCTGTATCGTAGGCAACTGGATGTGTTTCAGTTTCTTGAAGACGTTTCAGCTCTCATCCAAGAGGCTTCTTCAGTTCTAACGAACTGTAGGGGAAATGTTTTTTCTCCTTCAGATGTAAGTTGACACTCTTGAGTCCTCCTGTGTTGTGCCATTTGTTTATGGAGGGGTGGTTTTTTCTCCCCAATGTACAAATCTGTGCAGTCCTGGCTGCATTGAACAGCATAAACTACACTACTCTGTTTATGCCTGGGTGTTCTGTCCTTGGGATGGACAAGTTTCTACCTCAGTGTGTTGCTAACTTTGAAGTGAACTGGGATATGATGTCTTTCCCGGTTTACAAGTGTCCTTAACGACTCTGTAAGGACCAGGGTGGGAATTTCACCGTTGCCCCAGTCTTTGGCCTTGATGCCCCGGGAAAAAAAATCATTGTACGGCCACAGTGGCCTTTGTGCCCCTGGCCCAGTCAGCATAGTGGGCTTGCCTTGAATTACAGCCACCTGAGAGCACAGTAGTCACTTATTAGTCACTCACTTGACTTATGTGGTAGGATTAAGTTCGGTTAAGTCGGAAACAAATTAGAACCCATTCCCGGATCAATAAGCGAAACATTGTTAAAACACGAATGACGACTCTTTTCTTCTGTAGTAAGGTAGACAACGCGCTACAGCCATATTTTCATCAAAACGAGCGCTTCTCTGGGCTGGACATTAACATTGGTCTGTATGGTCAGCCGTTTGTGAGACGAGGTGAGACGAGGGCGCATGGACCGTCTACAAAGTGCAACACTGAAAAGAGATTCTACAAAAAATATTCAGTAACTTCACTATTATTCAGTGTAGTGTCACCAAAATCACTCCACACATCAGTGGTCTCCTGCTGGTTATTAGGGGGCCAAGCCCAAGGGGCCGATGGAACACGTATGCTTGCATAGGACCAGCGGTCCTAGGAACCCTATTGTAATTGTAAAGATTTTTAAGTGGTGCTGCAGGCTAAAGCGTGCAAGGGAGGCCGGTGCAATTTGGAGGGTTGGTCCAGACTCCTGCGAATATCTCAGAGACAACAAACTACATATATCCGCCTGCAGGGGGCGCTATAACCTAGGCCAACACGTTTTTGCCTATAACTCCCAAACCTGTAAGTCGTACATTCAAAACCCTTGTATCCCCAGATTCCCTGAATGGAGCTGAATCACTTTGCGATTGGTCACGCCCACTTCCGGTTAGAAAGTTTTTTCGCAAAACCGCAAAAACTGGAAAACCTACTTTTTCGAACTCCCCCTTGGGATTTTGTCCGATCTGCATGAAACTTGGCACGTACACTCTTCAGCTGGATCTGATTTAAAGTTATCAAAAGAATTTTGTTCGGTCAAAAAATTGGCAAATTATTCACGAACACATTTCTGTAGCTACCTTTACAAATGTAAACTGTTTGATATCTCGGTCAAACTAAATGCTGTTAACACCAAATTTGAGATCCTTGGTTGCCATGACACTGGGAAGGGATGAGCCCAATTTGGCGAATTTTGGCCACTAGGGGGAGCTAAAAATATGGGAAGTTTATATCTCTTGAACAGCTACACCGATTTTTACGAAATTTGGTCGGTATGATGTACGGCCAATCCTGAGGCCATATCTTGAAGGTGGTCATGACTGGTCAATGTGGGCGTGCCTTATTACAACAAATCCAAATCGGCACACATTCAGCCTTTTGCACTTCCAGTGCACTTCCCATTGCAGCGAATACCACGGCTCAGACGTTGGCCTGTGTCCTCACTTTTGCCCGGAGCCTGTCATCCTTTGGGGCCAACTTCCGTGGGCTATGAGGTGCGTGGGGTCCGAGTTGCGCAGGGGGGCTTTGCCCCCGTTCATAACTACTTGCAGTTCTAGTTACAAATTTTTTTGTTTGGAAAAAATGCGTTTTGGCATAATTCTTGGGAATTTCTATTGGGAGAAATATTCAATACCTTCAACTAATATTCAGTATAGTGTCACTAAATTATTATTTTTTTAAAAATGTTTTCTAATGTAACATTAACTTGATATCGGTATTAAAAATGTTTCAATACATAATCCACATCTTATTATAAATTAGGATGTTATGGTATCAATCTGAAAGGTAAATCATCAAATTTTACTCAATGGCCTTTTTGCCCTGTCATGTGGCCTTGGTGCCCCTAATGAAAGGGAAAAGTAAAAGCCAAATGGCCTTGCCCCTAAAATGACGAAATCCCCACCCTGGTAAGGACACTGCCACACAGAGCTTAAAAGCTAAAAAAAATTAAATGAGCAATTCATAAAAGATCTTTCTCCTCTGATTAAATTTTAATCGGAAGAAGAGAAAAATCTGTATCTACCGATCTTTTTCTTCCCAAAAACTACATGTGCAGGTATTAATTATGGTCATTTTTTGTCACTGTAGTTTTACATTTTAAATTAACCTAATCCAAGCAAACCTTACTCAATATTAGCTAACTGAAACTTCGTACTGTGTGAATGACCAACGGCGGAGAATTGATGAACCGCCGCTGCGGTGTTAATGCAGCGTCTCTGTGTGAGAGAGGCCATTTTCAGCCTCCGCAGGTACTACCACTTCCTGTTTGGGACAACGCGTCAACGCAAATTATTCATGTCCCAGCCCTAGTTGCATTGATATCAGCTTTGACTTTGGACTTTGCGTCAGTCTCTTATGGTGGCTGCCAGTTTATTAGCTTGCGAACAAAATAGTATGTAATGCCGCTTTTCCACCAAAATTTGCGGGTCTACACTGGTTTCTAAAAAACATGGATCAACCTGCTAAAATTGAGTATTGACCCCATTCCCTATAGTGTTGCACGGTAAACCAACACTAGAACGGTACCGGGGTACCCAGCCGTTAAAAACGATACTTTTTCACGTTGTTAGTATCGGTACTTGATGAATGAACTTAGTGCGACAGCAGAGCAGTGTGTCTGTGTGCAGCTTCTCTCTGCTTCCTCACTGCCTGCAGGCAGAGTGGGCGTAGTTTCACGGTGACAGCCACAGAGCAGAGTGAGACAGACACGGCTAAAAGTGGCATGAGTGCTGTAAACGATGTAAACGATGCTTTGAATCCATAATGACCAAGGGAGCCAACATGTTCAACTTGGCGAAACATCTAGCTGACAGACATGCAGACTTGTTCCAAGAGTTCAAAGAGCTGCAGGTTAGCGATAGATGACATAAATATCCCCCGGATGTAAGTCAAGTGATATTTTTTGGTGACAAGTGAACCTTTTTCACCATCAGAGTTGCACGAGGCAGTCAGGGGTAAAGCATGTATATATATATATCTATATATAGATATAGATATAGATATTTTATTCGGATAGTGCTTGTATTTTTACTTGTTTTTTTTAAACGTTTTAATTTTAAGTTCAACATTCTGTCATCTAATATTTTATTCTATTACTTTTAATGATGTTTTAGTTTTCCGCCGCGGTATAGTTTCAGTATTGGTATCGAGATATTTTAGGCATATATAGATATATTTTGACCGAAGTCATAATTTTGGTATCGTGACAACACTATGTGCTTGTCAAGCAGGCAGCTGAGCACTGGTCCAAACAGTGATGAGACATACACTAGCAACCAATGCCAGACTCATGTCATGCAGTCAAGCTTGTTGTTGGCTTAGATCTATACAATTTGCCATGATAAATAACTTTTTATCATTGATCATGTTAGCTGGTGAACTAATTTGGCAAGCTAGACAACAAACATATTCACTGATACCCCTTTTCCAGTGCTCAAAAATCCCTCCTAAACCCGCTAGAATCAGGCTTTTCTATGCAGTTTGAATGTGTATACTCCATGTTTTTCGGGCCAATTGACCCTGCAGTAGAAACAGGTTTTTATCCCCTTGGCTTGGCTTGGCACGGCTTTGATCTAAACTTAAAACCCAGGTGAACACACTCAATTCTGCTGTGCAAAGTGATGATCTGGTGGTGCCGAAAAAATAAAGAAATTTGGGGTATGGTCTATTGCAGGGGTGCCCAATACGTCGATAGCGATCGACTGGTAGATCACAAAGGTAGTGCGAGTCAACCACGTGACATGGCAGGAAATTTAATGAATGAATGAATCTCAGAAAAGCCAATTCGAATCTAAGCCACCTGATTGACGTCTGAGATCTCTTCTTGTACAGGTCACACGTCACCGTGCGTGCGCAAATGCACTGCTTCTGCAAAACAACAGTGAGTTAAGTGACCTGGTTAGTGGCTTGAATTGATAACAACCAGAAGGGATATAAAAAAATAAGTGGGAGGAGGACTTTTCACTATGTCTTTTTCGAAGTGCATTTGTCTGATTTTATTCGGATGGTGCTTACAGATATTACTGGAAAAGAGGAGCCATTACAGTGAAACGCTCACCAAAATGCATCTTAGGCTTTTTTTGTGAATGGATATGAGACATGAGCTTTGAAAACATTGTTTGTGTACACAGAGTTTGCTAAAAAGAAAGTTTTTTAACAACTCACCTTAGCAGTAGCTTGTTCCACTAGCCGCCGTCATGACAGACAATAAGTACCGGCTTTTGATTTTAGTATTGTCTATCTATAATACACGGAATCTCTGTCTGTCTGTCTGTGTGTGTATGTGTGTGTGTGTCAAATATCTCTGCGGATCAGGATCAGACTGACCTGAGACTTTCAACATGGCTGCTGTGTGGTTCAGTGGCGTGCAATTTAGCATTTGCTTGGACTGCAATGATACCGTTAATACATTGTTTCATAAATGCTTTACAAATTCCATGAGCATTGTCCACCGGAGCCACTACAGTCACGTGCGCACCAGAGCCAATCACTGCACACAGTGGCCACGCGCGCACCAGAGCCAATCACTGCAGAGCTCAAGCCCACGACATACCTGAAGAAACAAGCGGATTTATACCCGCAGCGGTGCGAGCTCGACCAGGATTTTGCCGGCGGTTCGGTTCCGTTCTGTGCATCTAAACTGACTGTTGTGGATTAATGAGATGAAACAAGTCCAAGTCTGTTTGGGTCTGAGGAGATCCGGAGACACGCTGTGGATGTTCGGCCCACCGCCCGAGTCGACGGAGCGGACGCACTGGCACGTCCAAAACTGGATTTAGGGTAAATAATGTCCAACACGCTTTTTCGCGAACATTGCCATTACGTTTGCTTTGTGTCTGGTGCAGGAAGAAACAGTAAAAATGTGCTTTTGTCACAAGTGGATTTATACCTGCAGCGGCGCGAGCTGGACCGGGATTTTGCAGGCGGTTCGGTCCCATTCTGTTCTGTTCATCTAAACTGACTGTTGTGGATTGTAATGAGATTAAACAAGTCCAGACCGAGTCTGTTCGGGTCTGAGGAGATCCGGAGACACGCGGTCAACAAAGTGGGATCGGAATCTGTGGATGTTCGTGTTTAGCTAGCTGCTAGCCGCTAACCGCCCCACACGGCCTACCTACCGAGTTGACGGAGCAGATGCACTGGGACGTCCAAAACTGGATTTAGGGTAAATAATGTCCAACACGCTTTTTCGCTAACATTGCCGTTACGTTTGCTTTATGTCTGGTGCAAGAAGAAACAGTAAAAATGTGCTTTTGTCACTAAAGTGTTCAAGCAGCAAGTTTGGTTGTTGAGGAACAGGAAGATGTGGGAGGGACATCGGCGGATGATTGACAGCAGCAGTGATGTGTTGGAGACGGCGACAGATATAGCGAGTTTTGAGAGTTGAGAGATTTGTGACATATAGCGTGTTTGGAGTGTATAGTTAGTGTGTTATGTAATATTTGGTGTGGTGTGTTCAGCGTGTAGTGGAGTCGTGTTGTGAGGCAAACCAAGGAGGAGACGGCTGAATGTGGAACAGGCAGGAATGAGCTGAGGAGCCTGAGACATTGCCTGCATTTAAATGTAAATAGTTACACATAACTTTTTAAATTTCAAAAACTTATGCACCAATTTAGTAAACAACAATTTATATTTGCATTATAACTAATGCAATTGGTTCATTAAACATATTTGTGGTTTTCACAGTAAAAAAACAAACTTTTTCTACTCTGATTTTATGTTATTTTGTGATTTTAGGTCCATAGTGTTAATATAGTACCTTAAAATGAAAAAATAACTGTACAGTCACACATGTGAGGTTGTGCTAAAAATAATTACACCAAGTAAGGCAAGGTAAATAGTTTTTAAGGTGAAATATAATGGTATAATCAAAAGTAGTCAAAAACAGCCAATTATATACCTGACGTCCCACCTTCAAACACAGCCTCATTTGGCCATCCATGAAAAAGCTACTTAACCTCCCACTTTTCTTTAGGAAAACATGCTTCCTACGGGCAATGCACTAGTTTCTTAAATGAGGCTCCTTTTTCAACTTCAAGGTCAATATTGTTTTGCGCTAACAACAAAACAATGAATTATACGTGCATTTATATGGAACTAAGCTTTAGGAGCAGTCCACCTTAACTGTCCTCCATGTTACGCTGCATTCGGAGATCGACACTTCTCACTGGCAGGCATAGCCGGTCTTAACATAGAGGCATAGGTAGGCGGTTGCTTGGGGCCCCTCCACCAGCGGTTGTAGGGGGGCCCCACCATTCTCCAAAAAAAAAAAAGGAAAATAAGAAATTTATCATCATGAATACTTCAAAAACGTGGTAATTTTTATTAATATGCAATTAATTCTTTAGAAAAACGTTTAAGTATTAGTTAAAATGTCAAATTCATGGGTATCTGTCTCACATACATCCCCTACTTTCACAATGAAATGGACTAGTCCGTGACGGACTGCAAAAGATGAACACAAACGACACTCCAGTCCAGTTGGTGGCGGTAATGCACCGTTTGCCAACCGCCAATAAACCACACAGAAGGAGAAGAAGAAGAAGAAGAAGGAGAAGAAGAAGAAGAAGAAAAACAAGTAAACAAACAGACGTAAAAAGGAGTAAAAGCTAAAATGAAACGAAACTACCCGAGCAGTTCGAATAAACAGAAAAAAAAGATGCGGAGAAATATATATCAAAGCTGCCAAAGCTGACAAACTATTTTACCACTGCTGTGGTGACCAAAGTGTTGGACATGCCGGCGCTGCAACAGCAGCGGCAGCAGCAACAGCTAACGTTAGCTGTGAAGTGCCTGACGTTGACACAGACAAGGTGGAGGAGTTGTCCAGTGATGGCCATTTTGACAGCGATGATGACGATGATGATGACAATGATGATGACAATGGTGGGGTTCTGGTGAGTCAACCTAGTTCTGCCAGTTATAGCCCTAGCCCTAGGTGTGCTAATCCTGCTGCCACCAACCAAAGCACTGTAGACTTACTAACAGGTGACCCGGCTCTCTGGCCTAAGAAGCTCACGGCTGAGGAGCGATGTTCGATTGTTCGCAAAGGTCCCATACAAATTAGTGTGGAATTCCCC
The DNA here is from genome assembly GCF_900880675.1 of Sparus aurata. Classification (NCBI taxonomy): domain Eukaryota; kingdom Metazoa; phylum Chordata; class Actinopteri; order Spariformes; family Sparidae; genus Sparus; species Sparus aurata. Next base: position 467,975 of record NC_044195.1, on the reverse strand, counting down.
AAAAATCAAGAGGGTCGGAGATTTACTAGTAATAACTACTACATCCAAATGAAAAACGGGGAGAAGATTAATAGGACGCGGCTTATCTACAGTGAATCAGGGGACTGTGTTATGTGCTTTTGTTGCCGACTTTTTGGAGACGGGAACACACAGTTGAGTTCAGATGGGTTTAACAATTGGAGAAACCTCGGAGCTCACCTGAAGCAGCATGAGAGGTCTGCTGAACATGTGTCTCATATGGAGTCCTGGCACACAAAGACTGCAGACAGGCACAGCCATTGATCAGTTGAACCAAAATGCAATGATGGCAGAAATTGACAGATGGAGAAATATTCTAAGAAGATTGCTTACCATAATTATCTATCTAGCTGAGCGGAATCTTGCTTTTCGTGGGAGTACAGAGAAATTATGAGCATGGCAATGGAAACTTCCTAGGACAAGTACAGCTGATGGCAAAATTTGACCCTTTCATGAAAGAACATTTAAGAAGAATCCAGGAAAAAGAACTGTCAGACACATATTTGAGTAAGCACATCCAGAATGAATTGATAACCCATGTGGCATCAAGGGCACCCTTGATGCCATTGTTGAAAAAGTGAAGAGGGCCAAATATTATGCCATCATAATGGATTGCACGCCTGACATAAGCCACAATGAACAGCTGTCCGTGGTCCTGCGCATAGTTAATTGTGAGCTCCACAAAGGCGTGTCCATCCACAAGCATTTTGTAGGCTTTCTTATGGCAGAGGACACAACTGGCAAAGGCCTACTCAAACTTTTCCTTGGACATCTGGAAACACTGCACCTGGATATCTCTGACTGCCGTGGTCAATCGTATGATAATGGCAGTAATATGCAGGGAAAGAAGCAGGGGGTACAAAAGAGGGTCCTTGACCTCAACCCCAAAGCCCTCTGTGTCCCGTGTGGAAGTCACACACTGAACCTGGTCATTGGGGATGCAGCCAAATCCTCCCCAATATCCCTCAACTTCTATGGTGTGTTACAGAGACTCTACAATCTTTTTAGTCACTCTGTTCAACGGTGGGCCATTCTTCAGGCGAATGTGAAGGATTTTACCATCAAGACCTTGTCTACCACCAGATGGGAATGCCGCGTGGAGGCTGTAAAAGCTGAACGGTATCAGCTTCCAGACATTTTGAATGCCCTGGAGGCTTTACAGGACTTCGCCAGAGAAAAGAAGGATTCAGAGTGTGCATTCAGTGCTTCAAGCCTCTGCTGGGAACTGAAAAAATGACCATTCATGGTAAGTTGTGTGGTGTGGTACAATGTAGTGTACATTATCAACAAAGTTAGTAAGATCCTACAAAGCCACAAAGTGAGCATTGAGACCATGAAGAGGGAAGTCTCTGCAGTCATAGACTTCCTCCAAGATTTCAGGGAGCACGGATTCAATGCCGCTAAAATAGATGCCAGGGAAATCGCAGAGAAGACTGAGGTGGAGATGATCTGGCCAGAGGTTTGGCAGGAAAAAACAAAAAGGCAGTTTGACTATGAGGGCACAGAGGAGACCACTTCAACTGCAGAGGAACATTTCAGAAGAGAGTTCTTCTTACACCTAGTCGATACTGCCCTGGCCACGACTAGGGAGAGATTCTCATACATGCAGAACTTTTTTAAGATGTATGGATTTCTCTACTCCACTGAGATGATGAAAAGTACAGTACAGGGAGGCAGTCTAGATGAATGCTGCAAAAGGTTTGAGAAAAGTATGGATGATGTTGATGCAGGGGACCTAAAAATGGAAATTACTGGTGCTGTTAATAATAATAATAATAATAATACATTTTATTTGTTTGGTGGCGCCTTTCAAGTCACCCAAGGTCACCTTACATAGGATAAAAGCATAAAATCACAGAGTAATATCACCACATAGTATCACAGAATATTAAAAACAAACATTGATATAAAAGGTCTTTCCCCTGACAGATCTCAACTCCATTGGAAATTCTCAACTACATATACAAAGAGAATCTCCTAGATCTGTATCCTAATCTAAGCATAGCCCTACGGCTCTTGCTTACTCTTCCTGTTACAGCTGCATCAGGTGAGAGAAGTTTCTCTACACTGAAAAGACTGAAAACATATCTGCGCTCAACTATGTCCCAAGAAAGACCGTCATCCCTGGCTGTCATTTCCATAGAACATGAGATAGTGGAAACTCTTGATACAGACTCCATAATTACAAGATTTGCTGAGGCCAAGGCTCACAGAGAAAGACTGGCATGAACATGATGAGAGACAAAAAAAAGGCACAAGGAGGAAGAGAGAGAGGAAGAGAGAGTAAGGGACAGAGACAAAAGCAGAGGGAAAACTCACCTGTCAAGAGAAGTGTAGGAGGAGAAGAGGAAAAGGAGGAGAAGAAGAGAAAGAAATCAAGGGATAGAAAGAGTGAAAAAATTCACAAGGAGGAAGAGTGAGTAAGGGGCAGAGACAAAAACAGAGGTAAAACTCACCTGTCAAGACTCAAGAGAAGTGTAGGAGGAGAAGAGGAGAAAGAAATCAAGGGAGAGAGAGAGAGTGAAAAAAGGCATGAGGAGGAAGAGAAACAGAGGGATGAGGAAGAGAGAAAGGAAGGGACAGAGACCCAAAATAGAGAAGGTAATCATTTAAAAATACAAAAAATAATATTATTTCTTACCCCCAATGATTGATCTACTGTTGTTTTATATCCTCTCACTTCATAATAGAAGAAAGAAGAAGCCTGGCCATCACTAACATCTGGACAACTAAGGTAACTGACTTGACCTTTTATTGGACAAAAAAAAATAGGCCCACACTCATTTTGTTCATAGACCATATTGTTAGTCTGTGACAATGTTTTTTATTATTGTTATTTTTCAGGTACAACTCCATACTCCACACAGACGTCAGCAGTATGTCTCGGAACTCATGCCACTTTCAGCCATGTCTGTCTCGCTCTGCGACTGTCTGTCACCGTTAAACCACGCCCACTCTGCCTGCAGTCAGTGAGGAAGCAGAGAGAAGCTGCACACAGACACGCTGCCCCGCTGTCACACAAAGTTCATAAAGTACAGATACTAATAAAACGTGAAAAAGTATTGTTTTATTGCCTGGGTACCGCGGTACCTTTCTTGTATCGGTTTACCGTGCAACACTACACGCACGTAACGTTACTCTGGCAAACCTGTGGATAAAATGTCTGCAGTGTGGAAACAAATTAAATTAGAAAGCGAAAGTAGTTCAGTGGTGACATGTAACATCTGTTATACGTTTTGTGAGGGGGTAACAAAAGAGCTGCATTTAATAGTACTCATTTGGTACGATAAAATATTACAGAGAAGATAATTAAATTAATCGTTCTGGATAACCAGCTCATCTCCGTGGTAGAGGATCAGAGTTTCCTTCATCATCTCGAGTTTTTGAATCCCCAGTATGCCCTACCATCTCTGCATTACATCACATTGATTCCACTTTCGAGTTACAATGTGCCGCTATGTGCACTAGTTTCGTGGGTCTCATACAGCAGAGCATGTAAAACAGGCAACTGAGGAGATGCTGAACGCGTGTGAAATAGACAAGCAACACGTCCACATCATTGTACGTGACAACGTATGGAATATAAAAAAAGCAATGGATGATATGGAGGTACCAAGCGTGTGCTGCATCTCACACAGACCTGCTAACACAAGGAAGGTGGTAGGCCAATGTTGCAACAGCATATGCAGAATAAGAAAGAACCATATGAAAGTATATACTTTGTTTCAACAAAATGAAAAAAAACTATTTAGGAAAAGCTTGGATGCAGGTACTTTTTTTCTAAATGCAGCTGTATTATCCAGGAAAATATTAGTCAAGGCTAAGTATCGGATTGGGATGGTATCTGCATTTACTAAATATTAAAGGACTCTGATCGGGGTAAAAAAAATACCTGATCAGGATCCCTAAACCATAGTTTTCTGAAAGTTACACAAAGCCTATACCTTTGGGTTTACCACTGTATGTTCTTACTACTCACTACGAAAAACAGTAGTAGAATATGTATTTCCAGTAGCAATGTTAGTAATTGTGCATACCTGTTCCTGGAGTTGAGGCCCCACGTGCCGACAGAGGAGACTGCATTACTGGAAAACACTGAAGAGAGATGAGAGGGAGAGAATCAAAATAGAGATTTAAAAAATGCTTTTCTTGTCTTGATCGTATTTTATCGTCATAACTATTGGACTGCTTTAAACAGTTTTTCTTATCGTTCGTTGTCACCAAACAATTTCAGTTGTTTCATCTAGCAGAGCACTTGTGCAATTTTGTCCTGCATTTACAACTGTTTTGTCATTTACTTCAGAGTAATCTTTACATCAAAACTGAAGTTTATCCGTGTTTTTATTATACACGCTTAAGTACAATAGAAATAATGGACAAATCATGTGTTGCCTTACTAACAAATTCTGTATTATATGTGTGGATGGTCACCTAAGATTTCATACATGAACTTTTATGTTTAAAAATGTTATTTCCATGACTAGTAAGTATTGGCCTTTTTTTTCGCTTTATATTCCCCCAATACTACACTGTCTTTAAGACAAAGTTTTGGTTACTTTAGACTTAGATAAGCTATAGCAGAGGTATATATATATATATATATATATATATATATATATATATATATATATATATACATATATACCTCTGCTATAGCTTGTATATATACATACATATATACATACATATATATGTATATATACAAATATATGTATATATACATATATATGTATATATACATAT